>NW_027252166.1:600000-825000 GCF_044704955.1 Pristiophorus japonicus | reverse complement strand
GTGGGATTCGTTTGGGAATTGATACAGGGCTATGGGGAGAGAGCGGGGCAATGGGATTAGTTTGGGTATTGATACAGACTATGAGGAGAGAGCGGGGCAGTGGGATTAGTTTGGGATTGATACAGGACTATGGGGAGAGAGCGGGACAGTGGGATTAGTTTGGGTAAAATTGAGCAATCATTTTACAAGAGATGCGTGGTGACCATTTTACACCAGGACACGTGTCTGGGTGATCTGTGAACAAACCTGGTTTACCTGCCTGGGCTCGGGGCTTTGTGTATTGGTCCCAGTCTCTGGGTCCTTCATGTGTTTGAAGAGTTTGAAGTTGGCCACACTATTTCATTCTTTCAGGGCATTGATGGTAAACAGCTTCAATACTGTGTATCTGTGAGGGGGCGACACAATCGAATTTACACATTTTTCAAACCAACAAAACTTGCTTCTCCATTTCCTGGCCAGCGAATATATCCTCCCATCAAACACTCCCAGATCAGGTATAGCACAGGGTTAGATACAGAGTAAAGTTGCCTCTGCACTGTCCCATCAAACACTCCCTGGGCAGGTACAGGGGGTTAGATTCAGAATAAAGCTCCCTCTACACTGTCCAATCAAACACTCCCAGGGCAGGTACAGCATGGATTAGATACAGACTAAAGCTCCCTCTACGCTGTCCCATCACACACTCCCAGGGAAGGTACAGCACGGGGTTAGATACAGACTAAAACTCCCTCTACACTCTTCCATCAAACACTCCTAGGGCAGGTACAGCACGGGGTTAGATACAGAGTAAAGCTCCCTCGACACTGACCCATCAAATTCGCCCAGGGCAGGTACAGCACGGGGTTAGATACAGAGTAAAGCTCCCTCTACACTGACCCATCAAACTCTCGCAGGGCAGGTACAGCACGGGGTTAGATACAGAGTAAAACTCCCTCGACACTGACCCATCAAATTCGCCAGGGCAGGTACAGCACGGGGTTAGATACAGAGTAAAGCTCCCTCTACACTGACCCATCAAACTCTCCCAGGGC
Organism: Pristiophorus japonicus; assembly: GCF_044704955.1. Taxonomy (NCBI): domain Eukaryota; kingdom Metazoa; phylum Chordata; class Chondrichthyes; family Pristiophoridae; genus Pristiophorus; species Pristiophorus japonicus. Next base: position 823,969 of record NW_027252166.1, on the reverse strand, counting down.
ATGTACAGCACGGGGTTAGCAACAGAGTAAAGCTCCCTCTACACTGTCCCATCAAACACTCCCAGGGCAGGTACAGTGAGTTAGATACAGAGTAAAGCTCCCTCTACACTGTACCATCACACACTCCCAGGGCAGGTACAGCACGGGGTTAGATACAGAGTAAAGCTCACTCTATACTGTCCCATCAAACACTCCCAGGGCAGGTACAGCACGGGGTTAGATACAGAGTAAAGCTCCCTCTACACTGTCCCATCAAACACTCCCAGGGCAGGTACAGGGGGTTAGATACAGAGTAAAGCTCTCTCTACACTGTCCCATCAAACACTCCCAGGGCAGGTACAGGGGGTTAGATACAGAGTAAAGCTCTCTCTACACTGTCCCATCAAACACTCCCAGGGCAGGTACAGGGGGTTAGATACAGAGTAAAGCTCCCTCTACACTGTCCCATCAAACGCTCCCAGGGCAGGTACAGGGGGTTAGATACAGAGTAAAGCTCCCTCTACACTGTCCCATCAAACACTCCCAGGGCAGGTACAGCATGGGGTTAGATACAGAGTAAATCTCCCTCTACACTGACCCATCAAACACTCCCAGGGCAGATACACCGTTAAGCAGCTAACGTTAAATTAGAGAGTAGTCGGTCTCTGTAATCTATCTCCCAGTGTTAAAATAAAATGGCGACCATTAACAAATGTAAAATGGATGATTGAAGATCGGTGTGTGCATTGTCACTGTGGTTCTGGGAAGCTTCAGAGAGACAGAGAGAGAGAGAGAGGGAGAGATATAGAGAAAGAGATAGACATACAGACAGAGAGAGACAGAGAGACAGAGAGGGAGAGAGTCAGAGAGAGAGAGGGAAGGAGAGATATACAGAGAAAGTGACAGACATACAAACAGAGAGGAAGAGAGAGAGAGAGAGACAGAGATGGTCAGAGAGAGAGACACACACACACAGAGTGAGAGACAGACAGGGAGCGAGAGAGAGAGACAGAGAGAGTCAGAGTGAGTGAGAGAGAGAGACAGAGAGCGTCAGGGACAGAGATTGAGACAGAGAGATGGGAGAGAGAGACAGACAGAGAGAGTGAGTGTGACAGAGAGAGAGAGAGAGGCAGAGAGTGTCAGAGAGAGGAGGAGAGAGACAGACAGAGAGAGAGAGGGATAGAGAGAGATAGGGAGACAGAGAGAGAGAGACAGAGAGAGATAGTCAGAGAGAGACAGAGATTGATAGAGAGAGAGAAAGACAGTGATAAAGACAGGGAGAGATACAGAGAGAGCAGAGATAAGCAAGAGGTAGAGGGAGACAGAGAGAGGTAAAGATAGAGCGAGAGAGAAACAGAGACGGAGAGGGAGAGCCCTAGGGGGAAAGACAGAATGACAGAGAGCGAGATAGTGCGAGAGAGAGGGAGTGAGTGAGAGACAGGCACACAGAGAGCGAGAGGGAGAGCTAGAAACAGTTGGAGATATATAGAAAGGGAAAGAGATACAGACAGAGAGAGAGCGAGAGAGCCAGAGAGCGAGAGAGAGATAGAGAGAGAGACAGAGAGAGAAAAACAGAGAGAAAGACAGAGAGAGAGATAGCGAGACAGAGAGAGAGACAGAGAGATAGACAGAGAGAGAAACAGAGAGGGTAAGAGAGAGAGAGACAGAGCGAGAGAGAGAAAGATGGAAAGAGACGGAAGAGAGAAAGAGAGAGAAACTCAGAGTCACAGAGAGAGAGAGAGACAGACAGAGAGAGACAGAGAGAGAGAGAGTGAGAAACAGATAAAGAGAGAGAGAGAGAGACAGAGACAGAGAGATAGAGACAGAGAGAGACAGACAGAGAGTGAGAAAATGAGAGAGTGAGAGACAGAAAGACAGAGTGAGAGAGCGAGAAACAGAGAAAGAGAGAGAGAGAGACAGAGAGTTTGAGACAGAGAGAGAAAGACAGAGAGTGAGAAAATGAGCGAGTGAGAGAGATAGAGAGAGAGAGAGACAGAGACAGAGAGTTATATATACACAGAGAGAGAGGGAGACAGAGAGAGGGACAGAGAGAGAGATGGAAAAATGCAAGAGAGAGAGACAGAGAGAGAAAAGAGGGATAGACAGAAAGGAGGATAGAGAGAGAGAGGGATAGGGAGAAAGAGGGAGAGAGACGGAAAAAGAGAGAAACACAGGGAAAGAGTGAGAGAGAGAGAGACATAGATGCAGAGAGTGTAGGACAGAGAGAGAGAGAGGCACAGAGAGAGAGAGGGAGAGATAGAGGGAGATAGGGAGAAGGACAGAGAGAGGGAAAGAGAGAGGGAGAGAGTGAGTGGAACAGAGAGAGGGACAGAGAGAGAAAGAGAGATACAGAGTGAGAGAGAAGAGAGACAGAGAGAGAGGCAGAAATAGGGCGAGACAGAGAGAGGGACAGAGTTAAAGAGAGGAAGAGAGAGAGGGAGAGCGAGAGAGACAGAGAGAGAGAGAGACAGTGAGAGAGAGCAAGAGGAGAAGAGAGAGTGTGTGTGTGTCTCTCTCTTTCTGTCTGTCTCCCTTTCTGCATAGAATCTGGGATTGATACAGGACTATGGGGAGATAGCGGGTCAGTGGGATTAGTTTGGGGATTGATACAGGACTATGGGGAGAGAGCGGGGCAGTGGGATAAGTTTGGGGATTGATACAGGACTATGGGGAGAGAGCGGGGAAGTGGGATTAGTTTGGGGATTGAAACAGCACTATGGGGAGAGATCGTGGCAGTGGGATTAGTTTGGGGATTGATACAGGACTATGGGGAGAGACCGGGGCTGTGGGATTAGTTTGGGGATTGATACCGGACTATGGGGAGAGAGCGGGGCAGTGGGATGAGTTTGGGGATTGATACAGGACTATGGGGAGAGAGCAGGGCGGTTGGATTAGTTTGGGATTGATACAGGACTATGGGGAGAGAGCGGGGCAATGGGATTAGTTTGGGGATTCACACAGGGCTATGGGGAGAGAGCGGGGCAGTGGGATTAGTTTGGGATTGATACAGGACGATGGGGAGAGAGCAGGGCAGTGGGATTAGTTTGGGGATTAATATAGGGCTATGGGGAGAGAGCGGGGCAGTGGGTTTAGTTTGGGATTGAGACAGGACTATGGGGAGAGAGCAGAGCAGTGGGATTAGTTTGGGATTAATACAGGACTATGGGGAGAGAGCGGGACAGTGGGATTAGTTTGGGGTTTGATACAGAGCTATGGGGAGAGAGCGGGGCAGTGCGATTAGTTTGGGAATTGATACAGGACTATCGGGAGTGAGCGGGGCAGTGGGATTAGTTTGGAGATTGATACAGGACTATGGGGAGAGAGCGATGCAGTGGGATTAGTTTGGAGATTGATACAGGACTATGGGGAGAGACCGGGGCAGTGGGATTAGTTTGGAGATTGATACAGGACTATGGGGAGAGAGCGGGGCAGTGGGATTAGTTTGGGAATTGATACAGAACTATGGGGAGAGAGCGGGGCAGTGGGATTAGTTTGGGGATTGATACAGGACTATGGGGAGAGAGCGGGGGAGTGGGATTAGTTTGGAGATTGATATAAGGCTATGGGGAGAGAGCGGGGTAGTGGGATTAGTTTGGGGATGGATAGAGACTATGGGGAGAGAGCGGGGCAGTGGGATTAGTTTGGGGCTTGACACAGGACTATGGGTAGAGAGCGGGGCAGTGGGATTAGTTTAGGGATTGATACAGGGCTATGGGGAGAGAGCGAAGCAGTGGGATTAGTTTGGGCATTGATACAGGACTATGGGGAGAGAGCGGGGCAGTGGGATTAGTTTGGGGATTGATACAGGACTATGGGGAGAGAGCGGGGCAGTGGGATAAGTTTGGAGATTGATACAGGACTATGGGGAGAGAGCGGGGCAGTGTGATTAGTTTGGGGATTGATACAGGGCTATGGGGTGAGAGCGGGCAGTGGGATTAGTTTGGAGATTGATACAGGGCTATGGGGAGAGAGCGGGGCAGTGGGATTAGTTTGGGGATTGAAACAGGGCTATGGGGTGAGAGCGGGGCAGTGGGATTAGTTTGGGATTGATACAGGACTATGGGAAGAGAGCGGGGCAGTGGGATTAGTTTGGGTATGGATACAGGACTATGGGGAGAGAGCGGGGCAGTGAGATTAGTTTGGGGATTGATACAGGACCAATGGGAGAGAGCGGGGCAGTGGGATTAGTTTGGGGATTGAAAAAGGACTATGGGGAGAGAGCGGGGCAGTGGGATTAATTTGGGGATAGATACAGGACTATGGGGAGAGTGCGGGGTATTGGGATTAGTTTGATGATTGATACAAGACTATGGGGAGAGAGCGAGGCAGTGGGATTAGTTTGTGGATTGATACAGGACTATGGGGAGAGAGCGGGGCAGTGGGATTAGTTTGGAGATTGAAACAGGGCTATGGGGAGAGAGCGGGGCAGTGGGATTAGTTTGGCGATTGATACAGGCCTGTGGGTAGAGAGCGGAGCAGTGGGATTAGTTTGGGGATTGTTACAGGGCTATGGGGAGAGAGCGGGGCAGTGGGATTAGTTTGGGGATTGATACAGGTCTATGGGGAGAAAGCGGGGCAGTGGGATTAGTTTGCGGATTGATACAGGACTATGGGGAGAGAGCGGGGCAGTGGGATTAGTTTGGGATTGATACAGGACTATGGGGAGAGAGCGGGGCAGTGGGATTAGTGAGGGAATAGATACAGGACTATGAGGTGAGAGCGGGGCAGTGGGATTAGTTTGGGGATTTATAAAGGGCCATGGGAAGAGTGGGTCAGTGGGATTAGTTTGGAGATTGATACAGGACTATGGGGAGAGAGCGTCGCAGTGGGATTACTTCGGGAATTGATACAGGACGATGGGGAGAGAGCGAGGCAGTTGGATTAGTTTGGGGATGGATACAGGACTATGAGGAGAGAGCAGGGCAGTGGGATTAGTTTGGGGATTGATACAGGACGATGGGGAGAGAGCGGGGCTGTGGGATTAGTTTGGGGATTGATACAGGACTATGGGGAGAGAGCGGGGCAGTGGGATTAGTTTGGGGATTGATATAGGACTATGGGGAGCGAGCGGGCCAGTGGGATTAGTTTGGGGATTGATACAGGACTATGGGGAGAGAGCGGGGCAGTGGGATTAGTTTGGAGATTGATATAAGACTATGGGGAGAGAGTGCGGTAGTGGCATTAGTTTGGGGATGGATACAGACTATGGGGAGAGAGCGGGGCAGTGGGATTAGTTTGGGGATGGATGAAGGACTATGGGGAGAGAGCGGGGCAGTGGGATAAGTTTGAGGATTGATACAGCACTGTGGGGAGAGCGCGGGGCAGTGGGATTAGTTTGGGGATTGAAACAGGGCTATGGGGAGCGAGCGGGGCAGTGGGATTAGTTTGAGGATTGATACAGGACCATGGGGAGAGAACGAGGCAGTGGTATTAGTTTGGGGATTGATACAGGACTATGGGGAGAGAGCGGGGCAGTGGGATTAGTTTGGAGATTGATATAAGACTATGGGGAGAGAGTGCGGTAGTGGCATTAGTTTGGGTATGGATACAGACTATGGGGAGAGAGCGGGGCAGTGAGATTAGTTTGGGGATTGATACAGTGCTATGGGGTGAGAGCGGGGCAGTGGAATTAGTTTGGAGATTGATACAGGACAATGGGAGAGTGCGGGGCAGTGGGATTAGTTTGGGGATTGATACAGGGCTATGGGGAGCGAGCGGGGCAGTGGGATTAGTTTGAGGATTGATACAGGACTATGGGGAGAGAACGAGGCAGTGGTATTAGTTTGGGGATTGATACAGGACTATGGGGAGAGAGCGGGGCAGTGGGATTAGTTTGGGGATTGATACAGGACTATGGGGTGAGAGCGGGGCAGTGCGATTAGTTTAGAGTTTGATACAGGGCTATGGGGAGAGAGCGAGGCAGTGGGATTAGTTTGGGGATTGAAACAGGGCTATGGGGAGAGAGCGGGGCAGTGGGATTAGTGTGGGATTGATACAGGACTATGGGGAGAGAGCGATGCAGTGGGATTAGTTTGGGTATGGATACAGGACTATGGGGAGAGAGCGGGACAGTGGGATTAGTTTGCGGATTGATACAGGACTATGGGGAGAGAGCGGGGCAGTGGGATTAGTTTGGGATTGATACAGGACTATGGGGAGAGAGCGGGCCAGTGGGATTAGTTTGGGAATTGATAGAGGACTATGGGGTGAGAGCGGGGCAGTGGGACTAGTTTGGGGATTGATACAGGGCCATGGGAAGAGTGGGGCAGTGGGATTAGTTTGGAGATTGATACAGGACTATGGGGAAAGAGCGTGGCAGTGGGATTCGTTCGGGAATTGATACAGGAGTATGGGGAGAGAGCGAGGCAGTTGGTTTAGTTTGGGGATGGATACAGGACTATGAGGGGAGAGCGGGGCAGTGGGATTAGTTTGGGGATTGACACAGGAATATGGGGATAGAGCGGGGCAGTGGGATTAGTTTGGGGATTGATACAGGACTATGGGGAGAGAGCGGGGCAGTGGGATTAGTTTGGGGATTGATACAGGACTATGGGGAGAGAGCGGGTCAGTGGGATTAGTTTGGGGATTGATTTTGGACTATGGGGAGAGAGCGGGGCAGTGGGATTAGTTTGGGGATTGATACAGGACTATGGGGAGCGAGCGGGGCAGTGGGATTAGTTTGGAGATTGATATAAGACTATGGGGAGAGAGCGGGGTAGTGGGAATAGTTTGGGGATGGATACAGACTATGGGGAGAGAGCGGGGCAGTGGGATTAGTTTGGGGCTGGATACAGGAATATGCGGAGAGAGCGAGGCAGTGGGATTAGTTTGTGGATTGATACAGGACTATGGGGAGAGAGCGGGGCAGTGGGATTAGTTTGGGGATTGATACAGGGCTATGGGGAGAGAGCGGGGCAGTGGGATTAGTTTGGGGATTGATACAGGACTGTGGGTAGAGAGCGGAGCAGTGGGATTAGTTTGGGGATTGATACAGGGCTATGGGGAGAGAGCGGGGCAGTGGGATTAGTTTGGGGATTGATACAGGACTATAGTGAGAAACAGGGGCAGTGGGATTAGTTTGCGGATTGATACAGGACTATGGGGAGAGAGTGGGGCAGTGGGATTAGTTTGGGATTGGTACAGGACTATGGGGAGAGAGCGGGGCAGTGGGATTAGTTTGGGAATTGATACAGGACTATGGGGTGAGAGCGGGGCAGTGGGACTAGTTTGGGGATTGATACAGGGCCATGGGAAGAGTGGGGCAGTGGGATTAGTTTGGAGATTGATACAGGACTATGGGGAAAGAGCGTGGCAGTAGGATTAGTTTGGGGATGGATACAGGACTATGAGGAGAGAGCGGGGCAGTGGGATTAGTTTGAGGATTGACACAGGAATATGGGGAGAGAGCGGGGCAGTGGGATTAGTTTGGGGATTGATACACGAGTATGGGAAGAGAGCGGGGCAGTGGGATTAGTTTGGGGATTGATACAGGACTATGGGGAGCGAGCGGGGCAGTGGGATTAGTTTGGAGATTGAAATAAGATTATGGGGAGAGAGCGGGGTAGTGGGAATAGTTTGGGGATGGATACAGACTATGGGTAGAGAGCGGGGCAGTGGGATTAGTTTGGGGCTGGATACAAGACTATGGGGAGAGAGCGGGGCAGTGGGATTAGTTTGTGGATTGATACAGGACTATGGGGAGAGAACGAGGCAGTGGGATTAGTTTGGGGATTGATACAGGACTATGGGGAGAGAGCGGGGTTGTGGGATTAGTTTGGGACTTGAAACAGAACTATGGGGAGAGAGCGGGGCAGTGGGATTAGTTTGGGGATTGATACAGGACTATGGGAAGAGAGCGGGGCAGTGGGATCAGTTTGGGGATTGATACAGGACTATGGGGAGAGAGCGGGGCAGTGGGATCAGTTTGGGGATTGATACAGGACTATGGGGAGAGAACGAGGCAGTGGGATTAGTTTGGGGATTGATACAGGACTATGGGGAGAGAGCGGGGTAGTGGGATTAGTTTGGGACTTGAAACAGAACGATGGGGAGAGAGCGGGGCAGTGGGATTAGTTTGGGGAATGATACAGGACTATGGGAAGAGAGCGGGGCAGTGGGATTAGTTTGGGGATTGATACAGGGCTATGGGGAGAGAGCAGGGCAGTGGGATTAGTTTGGGGATTGATACAGGAGTATGGGGAGAGAGCGGGGCAGTGGGATTAGTTTGGGGATTGATACAGGGCTATGGGGAGAGAGCGGGGCAGTGGGATTAGTTTGGAGATTGATACAGGACTATGGGGAGAGAGCGGGGCAGTGGGATTAGTTTGGGGATTGATACAGGGCTATGGCGTGAGAGCGGGTCAGTGGGATTAGTTTGGAGATTGATACAGGGCTATGAAGAGAGAGCGGGACAGTGGGATTAGTTTGGGGATTGAAACAGGGCTATGGGGAGAGAGCGGGGTCAGTGGGATTAGTTTGGGGATTGATACAGGACTATGGGGAGAGAGCGGGGCAGTGGGATTAGTTTGGGATTGATACAGGTCTATGGCGAGAGATCGGGGCAGTGGGATTAGTTTGGGTGAAATTGAGCACCCATTTTACATGAGATGTGTGGTGACCATTTTACACCAGGGCACGTGTCTGGGTGCTCTGTGAACAAACCTGGTTTACCTGCCTGGACTCAGGGCTTTGTGTATTGGTCCCAATCTCAGGATCCTTCATGTGTTTGAAGAGTTTGAAGTTGGTCACATCATTTCATTCTTTCAGGGCATTGATGGTAAACAGCTTCAATCCTGTGTATCTGTGAGGGGCGACACAATCGTATTTACACCTTAATCAAACCAACAAAACTTGCTTCTCCATTTCCTGCCCTGCGTAGATATCCCACCGTTCCACAATGCAGCAATGTCTGAATCAGCCTTTGATCCCATATACTGCTCAATCTGAAACACTCAAAGCTTTTAGATGGAGAAATTAGATTTACCCCACACATTCCAACACACAATTGGATGGTTAGCAAATCAAAAATGTCCCAGAAATGTGATTGCTTGCTGTGGGTTTGAACAGTCAGGCTGCAATATGTCAGGGTCTTTTCAATCAAGGAAACATCAGAATGGGAATGAGAAACAGGGAGAGAGAAGAAGAGAGGTGGACAGGGAGAAGCAGTGGGAGAATTAGGGATAGAGAGAACGTGTTGGCAGAAAAGAGAAAGAGAGAGTTCGGAAATGGACAGTAGCAGAGACAGAGGAAAAAGTGAAAGAGAGATAGATGGATAGAAATTGGGAGCAAGGGAGAGAGTGAGGGAGCAAGACGGAGAGAGGGAGACAGAGAGATTGACAGAGGGCGAGAGTGAGAGCGGGACAGAGGTACAGAGAGGGAGAGAGAGACAGGGAGACTGAAAGAAAGAGCGAGAAAGAGAAAGGGACACAGAAACCGAGAGGGAGAGAGACAGGGAGACTGAAAGAGAGCGCGAGAGAGAGAGTGGGAGACAGAGAGAGACAAAGAGAGAGAGAGATAGAGAAACAGAGATATATAGAGAGGCAGAGAGAGAGCGAGAGAGAGACATACAGAGAGTGACAGAGAGAGAGAGACAGAGGGAAAGAGAGAATGAAAGAAACACAGAGAGAGCGAATGCGACTGAGAGAGTGATTCAGAGAGAGAGAGTAAAACAGAGAGCGACATATAGATATAGAAATGTAGAAACAAAAAAAATTGGTGCAGGAGCAGGCCATTCTGCCCTTCGAGCCTGCACCACCATTCAATAAGATCATGTCTGATCATTCCCTCAGAAACCCTGTCCTGCATTCTCTCCATACCCCTTGATCCCTTTGGCTGTAAGGGCCATATCCGACTGCCTTTTGAATATATCCAATGAACTGGCATCAACAACTCTCTGCGGCAGGGAATTCCACAGATTAACCACTCTTTGAGTGAAGAAGTTACTCGTCATCTGGGTCCGAAATGGCTTACGCCTTATTCTTAGACTGTGAGCCCTGTTTCTGGAACTCCCCAGCAACGGGAACATTCTTCCTGCCTCTAACCTGTCCAGTCCCGTCAGAGCGACAGAGAGAGACAGAGAATAATACAGAGAGAGAGAGAGAGAGACAGAGAGAGACAGAGCGAGAAAGAGAGAGAGACAGGGCGAGAGTGAAAGACAGAGACAGATAGAGAGACAGACAGAGAGAGAGACAGAGAAACAGAGAGAGAGACAGAGAGAGAGACAGAGCGAAAGACAGAGAGAGATATAGACAGAGAGCGAGGGGCAAAGACAGATAGAGTGAGTGAGAGAGAGAGAGAGAGAGAGAGAGAGAGAGAGAGAGAGAGAGAGATTGATAGGAGACAGGGAAAGATAGAGATAAAGAAACAGAGAGATACAGAGACAGAGAGAGAGTGAGAGAGAGACAAACAGTGCGTGAGAGAGCGAGTGAGAGATACAGAGTGAGAGAGAGAGAGCGAGAGAGAGACAGAGCGAGAGATTGATAGAGAGACAGGGAAGGACGAAGATAAACAGTGGGAGAGATACAGATAGACAGAGACAGACAGAGAGAGAGAGACACAGAGAGAGAGAGTGAGAGAGAGAGACAGAAATAGAGGGTGACAGAGAGAGAGAAAGAAAAGGAGAGACAGATCGAGAGAGACAGAGAGAGAATGACAGAAAGAGACAGGGATTGATAGAGAGAGAGAGATTGATAGAGACAGAGTGATTGCTAGAGAGAGAGGGAAAGACAGAGATAAAGACTGGGAGAGATACAGAGAGCGAGACAGAGAGAGAGACAGAGAGAGAGAGAGAGAGTGAGAGAGAGAGATGGAGGGCAAGAGAGCGAGACAGAGAATGAGAGACAGAGAAAGAAAGACAGAGATGGAGAGACAGAAATAGAGACAGAGAGAGAGAAAACACAGAAATAGAGACAGAGAGAAAGAAACACAGATATATATATATATATATATATATATAGAGAGAGAGAGAGGCTGAGAGAGAGAGTTACAGAGAGAGAGACAGAGGAGGAAGAGACAGGGAGAGATAGTCAGAGAGGGAGACAGAGATTGATAGAGAGAGAGAGAGACAGAACACGAGGGAGAGGAAGACAGAGAGAGAGGGAAAGATAGAACGAGAGGGAAACAGAGACAGAGAGAGAGAGCAATAGGGGGAATGACAGAGAAAGACAGGGAGAGACAGAAATACAGAGAGACAGAGAGAGAGAGAGAGAGAGCGAGAGACAGGCAGAGAGAGAGAGAGAGAGGGAGAGCTAGAAACAGATCGAGAAAGTTGGAGCTATATAGAGAGGGAAAGAGATGCAGACAGAGAGAGAGAGCGAGAGAGCAAGAGAGCGAGACAGAGAGGGAGACAGAGAGAGAGAGACACAGAGACAGAGAGATCGGCAGCAGAGAGAGAGACAGAGATAATCAGACAAAGCGAGAGACAGAGACAGAGAGACAGAGAGAGAGAGAGAGAGAGAGAGAGGGAGAGAGACGGAGAGACAGACATAGAGAGAGAGAGAGCGAGAAACAGAGAGAGAAAAATACAGATATATAGAGGGAAAGAGATACACAGAGAGAGCGAGAAATAGAGACAGATAGAGAGCCATAGGCAGAGACAGAGAGCTTGAAACAAACAGAGAGAGAACGAGATATATAGAGAGGTAAAGAGATACAGACAGACAGACAGACAGAGAGACCGAGAGAGCGGGACAGTGAGAGAGAGAGAGAGAGAGAGACAGAGAGTTGAAACACATACAGAGAGAACGAGATATATAGAGAGTCAAATATATACAGACAGAGAGACAGACGGACAGAGAGAGAACTGGACAGTGAGAGAGCGATATATATATATATATATATATATAGAGAGAGAGAGAGAGACAGAGAGAGAGCTAGTTTGGAAGTTGATACAGGACGATGGGGAGAGAGCAGGGCAGTGGGATTAGTTTGGAGATTGATACAGGACTATGGGGAGAGAGCGGGGCAGTGGGATTAGTTTGTGGATTGATACAGGACTTTGGGGAGAGAGCAGGGCAGTGGGATTAGTTTGGAAATTGATACAGGGCTATGGGGAGAGAGCGGGGCAGTGGGATTCGTTTGGGAATTGATACAGGGCTATGGGGAGAGAGCGGGGCAGTGGGATTAGTTTGGGGATTGATACAGACTATGAGGAGAGAGCGGGGCAGTGGGATTAGTTTGGGATTGATACAGGACTATGGGGAGAGAGCGGGACAGTGGGATTAGTTTGGGTAAAATTGAGCAATCATTTTACATGAGATGCGTGGTGACCATTTTACACCAGAACACGTGTCTGGGTGATCTGTGAACAAACCTGGTTTACCTGCCTGGGCTCGGGGTTTTGTGTATTGGTCCCAGTCTCTGGGTCCTTCATGTGTTTGAAGAGTTTGAAGTTGGTCACACTATTTCATTCTTTCAGGGCATTGATGGTAACAGCTTCAATACTGTGTATCTGTGAGGGGGCAACACAATCGAATTTACACATTTTTCAAACCAACAAAACTTGCTTCTCCATTTCCTGGCCAGCGAAGATATCCTCCCATCAAACACTCCCAGATCAGGTACAGCACGGGGTTAGATATAGAGTAAAGCTACCTCTACACTGTCCCATCAAACACTCCCAGGACAGGTATAGCACAGGGTTAGATACAGAGTAAAGTTGCCTCTACACTGTCCCATCAAACACTCCCTGGGCAGGTACAGGGGGTTAGATACAGAGTAAAGCTCCCTCTACACTGTCCCATCAAACACTCCCAGGGCAGGTACAGCATGGATTAGATACAGACTAAAGCTCCCTCTACACTGTCCCATCACACACTCCCAGGGAAGGTACAGCACGGGGTTAGATACAGACTATAACTCCCTCTACACTCTTCCATCAAACACTCCTAGGGCAGGTACAGCACGGGGTATGATACAGAGTAAAGCTCCCTCGACACTGCCCCATCAATTTCGCTCAGGGCAGGTACAGCACGGGGTTAGATACAGAGTAAAGCTCCCTCGACACTGACCCATCAAACTCTCCCAGGGCAGGTACAGCACGGGGTTAGATACAGAGTAAAACTCCCTCGACACTGACCCATCAAATTCGCCCAGGGCAGGTACAGCACGGGGTTAGATACAGAGTAAAGCTCCCTCTACACTGACCCATCAAACTCTCCCAGGGCATGTACAGCACGGGGTTAGCAACAGAGTAAAGCTCCCTCTACACTGTCCTGTCAAAAATTCCCAGGGCAGGTACAGCACGGGGTTAGATACAGAGTAAATCTCCCTCTACACTGTCCCATCAAACACTCCCAGGGCAGGTACAGTGAGTTAGATACAGAGTAAAGCTCCCTCTACACTGTCCCATCAAACACTCCCAGGGCAGGTACAGCACGGGGTTAGATACAGAGTAAAGCTCACTCTATACTGTCCCATCAAATACTCCCAGGGCAGGTACAGCACGGGGTTAGATACAGAGTAAAGCTCCCTCTACACTGTCCCATCAAACACTCCCAGGGCAGGTACAGGGGGTTAGATACAGAGTAAAGCTCTCTCTGCACTATCCCATCAAACACTCCAAGGGCAGGTACAGGGGGTTAGATACAGAGTAAAGCTCTCTCTACACTGTCCCATCAAACACTCCCAGGGCAGGTACAGGGGGTTAGATACAGAGTAAAGCTCCCTCTACACTGTCCCATCAAACGCTCCCAGGGCAGGTACAGGGGGTTAGATACAGAGTAAAGCTCCCTCTACACTGTCCCATCAAACGCTCCCAGGGCAGGTACAGCATGGGGTTAGATACAGAGTAAATCTCCCTCTACACTGACCCATCAAACACTCCCAGGGCAGATACACCGTTAAGCAGCTAACGTTAAATTAGAGAGTAGTCGGTCTCTGTAATCTATCTCCCAGTGTTAAAATAAAATGGCGACCATTAACAAATGTAAAATGGATGACTGAAGATCGGTGTGTGCATTGTCACTGTGGTTCTGGGAAGCTTCAGAGAGACAGAGAGAGAGAGAGAGGGAGAGATATAGAGAAAGAGATAGACATACAGACAGAGAAAGACAGAGAGACAGAGAGGGAGAGAGTCAGAGAGAGAAAGGGAAGGAGAGATATACAGAGAAAGTGACAGACATACAGACAGAGAGGAAGAGAGAGAGAGAGAGACAGAGATGGTCAGAGAGAGAGACACACACACACAGAGTGAGAGACAGACAGGGAGCGAGAGAGAGAGACAGAGAGAGTCAGAGTGAGAGAGAGAGAGACAGAGAGCGTCAGGGAGAGAGATTGAGACAGAGAGAGAGAAAGAGAGACAGAGAGAGAGAGACAGAGGAAGACAGAATGAGTGAATGAGACAGAGAGATGGGAGAGAGAGACAGACAGAGAGAGTGAGTGTGACAGAGAGAGAGAGAGGCAGAGAGTGTCAGAGAGAGGAGGAGAGAGACAGACAGAGAGAGAGAGAGGGATAGAGAGAGATAGGGAGACAGAGAGAGAGAGACAGAGAGAGATAGTCAGAGAGAGACAGAGATTGATAGAGAGAGAGAAAGACAGTGATAAAGACAGGGAGAGATACAGAGAGAGCAGAGACAAGCAAGAGGTAGAGGGAGACAGAGAGAGGTAAAGATAGAGCGAGAGAGAAACAGAGACGGAGAGGGAGAGCCCTACGGGGAAAGACAGAATGACAGAGAGCGAGATAGTGCGAGAGAGAGGGAGTGAGTGAGAGACAGGCACAGAGAGAGCTAGAGGGAGAGCTAGAAACAGATGGAGATATAAAAAAAGGGAAAGAGATACAGACAGAGAGAGAGCAAGAGAGCCAGAGAGCGAGAGAGAGATAGAGAGAGAGACAGAGAGAGAAAAACAGAGAGAAAGACAGAGAGAGAGAGATAGCGAGACAGAGAGAGAGACAGAGAGAGAGACAGAGAGAGAAACAGAGAGGGACAGAGAGAGAGAGACAGAGCGAGAGAGAGAAAGATGGAAAGAGACAGAAGAGACAAAGAGAGAGAAACTCAGAGTCACAGAGAGAGAGAGAGAGACAGACAGAGAGAGACAGAGAGAGAGAGTGAGAAACAGATAAAGAGAGAGAGAGAGAGAAAGAGACAGAGAGATAGAGACAGAGAGAGACAGACAGAGAGTGAGAAAATGAGAGAGTGAGAGACAGAAAGACAGAGTGAGAGAGCGAGAAACAGAGAAAGAGAGACAGAGAGACAGAGAGTTTGAGACAGAGAGAGAAAGATAGAGAGTGAGAAAATGAGCGAGTGAGAGAGATAGAAAGAGAGAGAGACAGAGACAGAGAATTATATATACACAGAGAGAGAGGGAGACAGAGAGAGGGACAGAGAGAGAGAGAGATGGAAACATGCAAGTGAGAGAGACAGAGAGAGAAAAAGAGGGATCGACAGAAAGGAGGATAGAGAGAGAGAGGGATAGGGAGAAAGAGGGAGAGAGACGGAAAAAGAGAGAAACACAGGGAAAGAGTGAGAGAGAGAGAGACAGAGATACAGAGAGTGTAGGACAGAGAGAGAGAGAGGCACAGAGAGAGAGAGGGAGCGAAAGAGGGAGATAGGGAGAAGGACAGAGAGAGGGAAAGAGAGAGGGAGAGAGTGAGAGGAACAGAGAGAGGGACAGAGAGAGAAAGAGAGATACAGAGTGAGAGAGAAGAGAGACAGAGAGAGAGGCAGAAATAGGGCGAGACAGAGAGAGAGACAGAGTGAAAGAGAGGAAGAGAGAGAAGGAGAGCGAGAGAGACAGAGAGAGAGAGAGACCGTGAGAGAGAGCAAAAGGAGAAGAGAGAGTGTGTGTGTGTGTCTCTCTCTTTCTGTCTGTCTCCCTTTCTGCATAGAATCTGGGATTGATACAGGACTATGGGGAGAGAGCGGGTCAGTGGGATTAGTTTGGGGATTGATACAGGACTATGGGGAGAGAGTGGGGCAGTGGGATAAGTTTGGCGATTGATACAGGACTATGGGGAGAGAGCGGGGCAGTGGGATTAGTTTGGGGATTGATACAGGACTATGGGGAGAGATCGGGGCAGTGGGATTAGTTTGGGGATTGATACAGGACTATGGGGAGAGACCAGGGCAGTGGGATTAGTTTGGGGATTGATACCGGACTATGGGGAGAGAGCGGGGCAGTGGGATTATTTTGGGGATTGATACAGGACTATGGGGAGAGAGCAGGGCGGTAGGATTAGTTTGGGATTGATACAGGACTATGGGGAGAGAGCGGGGCAATGGGATTAGTTTGGGGATTCACACAGGGCTATGGGGAGAGAGCGGGGCAGTGGGATTAGTTTGGGATTGATACAGGACTATGGGGAGAGAGCAGGGCAGTGGGATTAGTTTGGGGATTAATACAGGGCTATGGGGAGAGAGCGGGGCAGTGGGATTAGTTTGGGATTGATACAGGACTATGGGGAGAGAGCAGAGCAGTGGGATTAGTTTGGGGATTAATACAGGACTATGGGGAGAGAACGGGGCATTGGGATTAGTTTGGGGTTTGAAACAGAGCTATGGGGAGAGAGCGGGGCAGTGCGATTAGTTTGGGAATTGATACAGGACTATCGGGAGTGAGCGGGGCAGTGGGATTAGTTTGGAGATTGATACAGGACTATGGGGAGAGAGCGATGCAGTGGGATTAGTTTGGAGATTGATACAGGACTATGGGGAGAGAGCGGGGCAGTGGGATTAGTTTGGGGATTGATACAGGACTATGGGGAGAGAGCGGGGCAGTGGGATTAGTTTGGAGATTGATACAGGACTATGGGGAGAGAACGGGGCAGTGGGATTAGTTTGGAGATTGATACAGGACTATGGGGAGAGAGCGGGGCAGTGGGATTAGTTTGGGGATTATACAGGACTATGGGGAGAGAGCGGGGCAGTGGGATTAGTTTGGAGATTGATACAGGACTATGGGGAGAGAACGGGGCAGTGGGATTAGTTTGGAGATTGATACAGGACTATGGGGAGAGAGCGGGGCAGTGGGATTAGTTTGGGGATTGATACAGGACTATGGGGAGAGAGTGGGGCAGTGGGATTAGTTTGGGGATTGATACAGGACTATGGGGAGAGAGCAGGGCAGTGGGATTAGTTTGGGGATTGACACAGGACTATGGGGAGAGAGCGAGGGAGTGGGATTAGTTTGGGATTGAGCAATGACTATGGGGAGAGAGCGGGGCAGTGGGATTAGTTTGGTGATTGATACAGGACTATGGGGAGAGAGCGGGGCAGTGGGATTAGTTTGGGGATTGATACAGGACTATGGGGAGAGAGTGGGGCAGTGGGATTAGTTTGGGGATTGATACGGGGTATGGGGAGAGAGCGGGGCAGTGGGTTTAGTTTGGGGATTGATACAGGACTATGGGGAGAGAGCGAGGCAGTGGGATTAGTTTGGGATTGAGCAAGGACTATGGGGAGAGAGCGGGGCAGTGGGATTAGTTTGGGGATTGAGACAGGACTATGGGGAGAGAGCGCGGCAGTGGGATTAGTTTGTGGATTAATACAGAACTATGGGGAGAGAGCGGGGCAGTGGGATTAGTTTGGGGATTGATACAGGGCTATGGGGAGCGAGCGGGGCAGTGGGATTAGTTTGGGGATTGATACAGGACTGTGGGTAGAGAGCGGAGCAGTGGAATTAGTTTGGGGATTGATACAGGGCTATGGGGAGAGAGCGGGGCAGTGGGATTAGTTTGGGGATTGATACAGGACTATGGGGAGAGAGCGGGGCAGTGGGATTAGTTTGGGGATTGAAACAGGACTATGGGGAGAGAGTGAGGCAGTGGGATTGGTTTGGGGATTGATACAGGACTATGGGGAGAGAGTGGGGCAGTGGGATTAGTTTGGGGATTGATACAGGGCTACGGAGAGAGAGCGGGACAGTGGGATTAGTTTGGGGATTGATACAGGACGATGGGGAGAGAGCGGGGCAGTGGGATTAGTTCGGAGATTGATACAGGACTATGGGGAGAGAGCAGGCAGTGCGATTAGTTTGGGAATTTATACAGGAAATGGGGAGAGTGCGGGGCAGTGGGATTAGTTTGGGGATTGATACAGGACTATGGGGAGAGAGCGGGGTAGTGGGATTAGTTTGGGGATTGATACAGGACTATGGATAGAGAGCGGGGCAGTGGGATTAGCTTGGGGATTGATACAGGACTATGGGGATAGAGCGGGGCAGTGGAATTATTTTGGGGATTGATACAGGACTATGTGTAGGGAACGATGCAGTGGGATTAGTTTGGGTATTGATACAGGACTATGGGGAGAGAGTGGGGCAGTGGGATTTGTTTGGAGATTGATACAGGGCTATGGGGAGAGACCAGGGCAGTGGGATTAGTTTGGAATTGATACAGGACTATGGGGAGAGTGCGGGGCAGTGGGATTTGTTTGGGATTGATACAGGACTGTGGGGAGAGCGGGGCAGTGGTATTAGTTTGGGATTAATACAAGACTGTGGGGAGAGCGGGGCAGTGGGATTAGTTTGGGGTTTGATACAGGAATATGGGGAGAAAGCGGGGCAATGGGATTAGTTTGGGATTGATACACGACTATGGAGAGAGAGCGGGACAGTTGGATTAGTTTGGATATTGATGCAGGACTATGGGGAGAGAGCGGGGCAGTGGGATTAGATTGTTGATTGATACAGGACTATGGGGAGAGAGCGGGGCAGTGGGATTAGTTTGGGTTTGATACAGGACTATGGCGAGAGAGCGGGGCAGTGGGATTAGTTTGTGGATTGATACAGGGCTATGGGGAGAGAGCGGGGCAGTGGGATTCGTTTTTGGATTGATACAGGGCTATGGGGAGAGAGCGGGGCAGTGGGGTTAGTTTGGGGTTTGATACAGGGTTATGGGGAGAGAACGGGGCAGTATGATTAGTTTGGAGATTGATTCAGGGCTATGGGGAGAGAGCGGGGCAGTGGGATTAGTTTGGGGATTGATACAGGACTATGGTGTGAGAGCGGGGCAGTGGGATTAATTCGGGGATTGATACAGGACTATGGGGAGAGAGCGGGGCAGTGGGATTAGTTTGGGGATTAATACTGGGCTATGGTGAGAGAGCGGGCCAGTGGGATTTGTTTGGAGATTGATACAGGACTATGGGGAGAGAGCGGGGCACTGGGATTAGTTTGGAGATTGATACAGGACTATGGGGAGAGAGCGGGGCAGAGGGATTAGTTTGGGGCTTGACACAGGACTATGGGGAGAGAGCGAGGCAGTGGGATTAGTTTGGCGATTGATACAGGACTATGGGGAGAGAGTGGGGCAGAGGGATTAGTTTGCGGATTGATACAGGACTATGGGGTGAGAGTGGGAAAGTGGGATTAGTTTGGGGATTGAAACAGGGGTATGGGGAGAGAGCGGGGCAGTGGGATTAGTTTGGAGATTGATACATGGCTATGGGGATAGAATTGGGCAGTGGGATTAGTTTGGAGATTGATACATGTCTATGGGGAGAGAGCGGGGCTGTGGGATTAGTTTGGGGATTGATACAGGACTATGGGGAGAGAGCGGGGCAGTGGGATTAGTTTGGGGATTGATGCAGGTCTATGGGGAGAGAGCGTGGCAGTGAGATTAGTTTGTGGATTGATACAGGGCTATGGGGAGAGAGCGGGGCAGTGGGATTAGTTGGGGGATTGATACAGGACTATGGGGAGAGAGCGGGGCAGTGGGATTAGTTTGGGGATTGAAACAGGACTATGGGGAGAGAGAGGGGCAGTGGGATTAGTTTGGGGATTGAAACAGGACTATGGGGAGAGAGTGGGGCAGTGGGATTAGTTTGGGATTGACACAGGACTATGGGGAGAGAGCGAGGCAGTGGGATTAGTTTGGGATTGAGCAATGAATATGGGGAGAGAGCGGGGCAGTGGGATTAGTTTGGGGATTGATACAGGACTATGGGGAGGGAGTGGGGCAGTGGGATTAGTTTGGGGATTGATACAGGGCTATGGGGAGAGAGTGGGGTAGTGGGATTAGTTTGGGGATTGATACGGGCTATGGGGAGTGAGCGGGGCAGTGGGTTTAGTTTGGGGATTGATACAGGACTATGGGGAGAGTGCGGGGCAGTGGGATTAGTTTGGGATTGATACAGGACTGTGGGGAGAGCGGGGCAGTGGTATTAGATTGGGATTGATACAGGACTATGGGTAGGGAACGATGCAGTGGGATTAGTTTGGGGATTGATACACGACTATGGGGAGAGAGTGGGGCAGTGGAATTAGTTTGGAGATTGATACAGGGCTATGGGGAGAGACCAGGGCAGTGGGATTAGTTTGGGGATTGATACAGGACTATGGGTAGAGTGCGGGGCAGTGAAATTAGTTTGGGATTGATACAGGACTGTGGGGAGAGCGGGGCAGCGGTATTAGTTTGGGATTGATACAGGACTGTGGGGAGAGCGGGGCAGTGGGATAAGTTTGGTGTTTGATACAGGACTATGGGGAGAGAGCGGGGCAGTGGCATTAGCTTGGGATTCATACCCGACTGTGGAGAGAGAGCGGGACAGTTGGATTAGTTTGGATATTGATGCAGGACTATGGGGAGAGAGCGGGGCAGTGGGATTAGTTTGGGGATTGATACAGGACTATGGGAAGAGAGCGGGGCAGTGGGATTAGTTTGGGATTGATACAGGACTATGGGGAGAGAGCGGGGCAGTGGGATTAGTTTGGGGATTGATACAGGGCTATAGGGAGAGAGCGGGGAAGTGGGTTTAGTTTGGGGATTGATATAGGACTATGGGGAGAGAGCGGGACAGTGGGATTAGTTTGGAGATTGATACAGGACTATGGGGGGAGAGCGGGTCAGTAGGATTAGTTTGGGAATTAATACAGGGCTATGGGGAGAGAGCGGGGCAGTGGGATTAGTTTGGGGATTGATTCAGGACTATGGGGGAGAGCGAGGCAGTGGGATTAGTTTATGGATTGATACAGGGCTATGGGGAGAGAGCGGGGCAGTAGGATTAGTTTGGAGATTGATTCAGGGCTATGGGGAGAAGGCGGGGCAGTGGGATTTGTTTGGGGATTGATACAGGACTATGGTGTGAGAGCGGGGCAGTGGGAATTGTTTGGGGATTAATACTGGGCTATGGTGAGAGAGCGGGCCAGTGGGATTTGTTTGGAGATTGATACAGGACTATGGGGAGAGCGCGGGGCACTGGGATTAGTTTGGAGATTGATACAGGACTATGGGGATTGAGCGTGGCAGAGGGATTAGTTTGGGGCTTGACACAGGACTATGGGGAGAGAGCGAGGCAGTGGGATTAGTTTGGGGATGGATACAGGACTATGGGGAGAGAGTGGGGCAGTGGGATTAGTTTGGGGATTGATACAGGGCTACGGAGAGAGAGCGGGACAGTGGGATTAGTTTGGGGATTGATACAGGACGAGGGGGAGAGAGCGGGACAGTGGGATTAGTTTGAATTGATACAGGACTATGGGGAGAGAGCGGGGCAGTGGGATTAGTTTGGGGATTGATACAGGACTATGGATAGAGAGCGGGGCAGTGGGATTAGCTTGGGGATTGATACAGGACTATGGGGAGAGAGCGGGGCAGTGGAATTATTTTGGGGATTGATACAGGACTATGTGTAGGGAACGATGCAGTGGGATTAGTTTGGCGATTGATACAAGACTATGGGGAGAGAGTGGGGCAGTGGGATTAGTTTGGAGATTGATACAGGGCTGTGGGGAGAGACCAGGGCAGTGGGATTAGTTTGTGGATTGATACAGGACTATGGGGAGAGTGCGGGGTAGTGGGATTACTTTGGGATTGATACAGGACTGTGGGGAGAGCGTGGCAGTGGTATTAGTTTGGGATTGATACAGGACTGTGGGGAGAGCGGGGCAGTGGGATTAGTTTGGGGTTTGTTACAGGAATATGGGGAGAAAGCGGGGCAATGGGATTAGTTTGGTATTGATACACGACTATGGAGAGAGAGCGTGACAGTTGGATTAGTGTGGATATTGATGCAGGACTATGGGGAGAGAGCGGGGCAGTGGGATTAGTTTGTTGATTGATACAGGACTATGGGGAGAGAGCGGGGCAGTGGGATTAGTTTGGGATTGATACAGGACTATGGGGAGAGAGCGGGGCAGTGCGATTAGTTTGGGGATTGATACAGGGCTATAGGGAGAGAGCGGGGCAGTGGGATTAGTTTGGGGATTGATATAGGACTATGGGGAGAGAGCGGGACAGTGGGATTAGTTTGGAGATTGATACAGAACTATGGGGAGAGAGGGTGCAGCAGGATTAGTTTGGTGATTAATACAGGGCTATGGGGAGAGAGCGCGGCAGTGGGATTAGTTTGGGGATTGATTCCGGACTATGTGGGAGAGCGGGGTAGTGGGATTAGTTTGAGGATTGATACAGGACTATGGGGAGAGAGCGGGGCAGTGGGATTAGTTTGTGGATTGATACAGGGCTATGGGGAGAGAGCGGGGCAGTGGGATTAGTTTATGGATTGATACAGGGCTATGGGGAGAGAGCGGGGCAGTGGGATTAGTTTGGGATTGAGCAATGAATATGGGGAGAGAGCGGGGCAGTGGGATTTGTTTGGGGATTGATACAGGACTATGGGGAGGGAGTGGGGCAGTGGGATTAGTTTGGGGATTGATACAGGGCTATGGGGAGAGAGTGGGGTAGTGGGATTAGTTTGGGGATTGATACGGGCTATGGGGAGAGAGCGGGGCAGTGGGTTTAGTTTGGGGATTGATACAGGACTATGGGGAGAGTGCGGGGCAGTGGGATTAGATTGGGATTGATACAGGACTGTGGGGAGAGCGGGGCAGTGGTATTAGTTTGGGATTGATACAGGACTATGGGTAGGGAACGATGCAGTGGGATTAGTTTGGGGATTGATACAGGACTATGGGGAGAGAGTGGGGCAGTGGGATTAGTTTGGAGATTGATACAGGGCTATGGGGAGAGACCAGGGCAGTGGGATTAGTTTGGGGATTGAAACAGGACTATGGGGAGAGTGCGGGGCAGTGGGATTAGTTTGGGATTGATACAGGACTGTGGGGAGAGCGGGGCAGTGGGATTAGTTTGGGAATTGATACAGATCTATGGGGAGAGAGCGGGGCAGTGGGATTAGTTTGGGGATTGATGCAGGTCTATGGGGAGAGAGCGGGGCAGTGAGATTAGTTTGGGGATTGATACAGGGCTATGAGGAGAGAGCGGGGCAGTGGGATTAGTTTGGGGATTGATACAGGACTATGGGGAGAGAGCGGGGCAGTGGGATTAGTTTGGGGATTGATACAGGACTATGGGGAGAGAGTGGGGCAGTGTGATTAGTTTGGGGATTGATACAGGACTATGGGGAGAGAGCAGGGCAGTGGGATTAGTTTGGGGATTGACACAGGACTATGGGGAGAGAGCGAGGGAGTGGGATTAGTTTGGGATTGAGCAATGGCTATGGGGAGAGAGCGGGGCAGTGGGATTAGTTTTTGGATTGATAAAGGACTATGGGGAGGGAGTGGGGAGTGGGATTAGTTTGGGGATTGATACAGGGCTATGGGGAGAGAGTGGGGTCGTGGGATTAGTTTGGGATTGATACGGGCTGTGGGGAGAGAGCGGGGCAGTGGGATTAGTTTGGGGATTGATACAGGACTATGGGGAGAGAGCGGGGCAGTGGGATTAATTTGGGGATTGGTACAGGACTATGGGGAGAGAGCGAGGCAGTGGAATTAGTTTGTGGATTGATACAGAACTATGGGGAGAGAGCGGGGCAGTGGGATTAGTTTGGAGATTAATACAGGGCTATGGGGAGAGAGCGGGGCAGTGGGATTAGTTTGGGGATTGATACAGGACTGTGGGTAGAGAGCGGAGCAGTGGAATTAGTTTGGGGATTGATACAGGGCTATGGGGAGAGAGCGGGGCAGTGGGATTAGTTTGGGGATTGAAACAGGACAATGGGGAGAGAGTGAGGCAGTGGGATTGGTTTGGGGATTGATACAGGAATATGGGGAGAGAGTGGGACAGTGGGATTAGTTTGGGGATTGATACAGGGCTACGGAGAGAGAGCGGGACAGTGGGATTAGTTTGGGGATTGATACAGGTTTATGGGGAGAGAGCGGGACAGTGGGATTAGTTGGGATTGATACAGGACTATGGGGAGAGAGCGGGGCAGTGTGATTAGTTTGGAGATTGATACAGGACGATGGGGAGAGAGCGGGCAGTGCGATTAGTTTGGGGATTGATACAGGACTATGGGGAGAGAGCGGGGCAGTGGGATTAGTTTGGGGATTGATACAAGACTATGGGTAGAGAGCGGGGCAGTGGGATTAGCTTGGGGATTGATACAGGACTATGGGGAGAGAGCGGGGTAGTGGAATTATTTTGGGGATTGATACAGGACTATGGGTAGGGAACGATGCAGTGGGATTAGTTCGGGGATTGATACAGGACTATGGGGAGAGAGTGGGGCAGTGGGATTAGTTTGGAGATTGATACAGGGCTATGGGGAGAGAGCAGGGCAGTGGGATTAGTTTGGGGATTGATACAGGACTATGGGGAGAGAGCGGGGCAGTGGGATTAGTTTGGGATTGATACAGGACTGTGGGGAGAGCGGGGCAGTGGTATTAGTTTGGGATTGATACAGGACTGTGGGGAGAGCGGGGCATTGGGATTAGTTTGGGGTTTGTTACAGGAATATGGGGAGAAAGCGGGGCAATGGGATTAGTTTGGTATTGATACACGACTATGGAGAGAGAGCGTGACAGTTGGATTAGTGTGGATATTGATGCAGGACTATGGGGAGAGAGCGGGGCAGTGGAATTAGTTTGTTGATTGATACAGGACTATGGGGAGAGAGCGGGGCAGTGGGATTAGTTTGGGATTGATACAGGACTATGGGGAGAGAGCGGGGCAGTGCGATTAGTTTGGGGATTGATACAGGGCTATAGGGAGAGAGCGGGGCAGTGGGATTAGTTTGGGGATTGATATTGGACTATGGGGAGAGAGCGGGACAGTGGGATTAGTTTGGGGCTTGATACAGGACTATGGGGAGAGAGGGTGCAGCAGGATTAGTTTGGTGATTAATACAGGGCTGTGGGGAGAGAGCGCGGCAGTGGGTTTAGTTTGGGGATTGATTCCGGACTATGTGGGAGAGCGGGGCAGTGGGATTAGTTTGAGGATTGATACAGGACTATGGGGAGAGAGCGGGGCAGTGGGATTAGTTTGTGGATTGATACAGGGCTATGGGGAGAGAGCGGGGCAGTGGGATTAGTTTATGGATTGATACAGGGCTATGGGGAGAGAGCGGGGCAGTGGGATTAGTTTGGGATTGAGCAATGAATATGGGGAGAGAGCGGGGCAGTGGGATTTGTTTGGGGATTGATACAGGACTATGGGGAGGGAGTGGGGCAGTGGGATTAGTTTGGGGATTGATACAGGGCTATGGGGAGAGAGTGGGGTAGTGGGATTAGTTTGGGGATTGATACGGGCTATGGGGAGAGAGCGGGGCAGTGGGTTTAGTTTGGGGATTGATACAGGATTATGGGGAGAGTGCGGGGCAGTGGGTTTAGATTGGGATTGACACAGGACTGTGGGGAGAGCGGGGCAGTGGTATTAGTTTGGGATTGATACAGGACTATGGGTAGGGAACGATGCAGTGGGATTAGTTTGCGGATTGATACAGGACTATGGGGAGAGAGTGGGGCAGTGGGATTAGTTTGGAGATTGATACAGGGCTATGGGGAGAGACCAGGACAGTGGGATTAGTTTGGGGATTGATACAGGACTATGGGGAGAGTGCGGGGCAGTGGGATTAGTTTGGGATTGATACAGGACTGTGGGGAGAGCGGGGCAGTGGGATTAGTTTGGGAATTGATACAGATCTATGGGGAGAGAGCGGGGCAGTGGGATTAGTTTGGGGATTGATGCAGGTCTATGGGGAGAGAGCGGGGCAGTGAGATTAATTTGGGGATTGATACAGGACGATGGGGAGAGAGCGGGCAGTGCGATTAGTTTGGGGATTGATACAGGACTATGGGGAGAGAGCGGGGCAGTGGGATTAGTTTGGGGATTGATACAAGACTATGGGTAGAGAGCGGGGCAGTGGGATTAGCTTGGGGATTGATACAGGACTATGGGGAGAGAGCGGGGTAGTGGAATTATTTTCTGGATTGATACAGGACTATGGGTAGGGAACGATGCAGTGGGATTAGTTCGGGGATTGATACAGGACTATGGGGAGAGAGTGGGGCAGTGGGATTAGTTTGGAGATTGATACAGGGCTATGGGGAGAGAGCAGGGCTGTGGGATTAGTTTGGGGATTGATACAGGACTATGGGGAGAGAGCGGGGCAGTGGAATTAGTTTGGGATTGATTCAGGACTGTGGGGAGAGCGGGGCAGTGGTATTAGCTTGGGACTGATACAGGACTGTGCGGAGAGCGGGGCAGTGGGATTAGTGTGGGGTTTGATACAGGACTATGGGGACAGAGCGGGGCAGTGGGATTAGTTTGGGATTGATACACGACTATGGAGAGAGAGCGGGACAGTTGGATTAGTTTGGATATTGATGCAGGACTATGGGGAGATAGCGGGGCATTGGGATTAGTTTGGGGTTTGATACAGGACTATTCGGAGAGAGTGGGGCAGTGGGATTAGTTTGGAGATTGATGCAGGGCTATGGGGAGAGAGCGGGGCAGAGGGATTAGTTTGGGGCTTGACACAGGACTATGGGGAGAGAGCGAGGCAGTGGGATTAGTTTGGCGATTGATACAGGACGATGGGGAGAGAGTGGTGCAGAGGGATTAGTTTGCGGATTGATACAGGACTATGGGGTGAGAGCGGGAAAGTGGGATTAGTTTGGGGATTGAAACAGGGGTATGGGGAGAGAGCGGGGCAGTGGGATTAGTTTGGAGAATGATACATGGCTATGGGGATAGAATTGGGCAGTGGGATTAGTTTGGAGATTGATATATGTCTATGGGGAGAGAGCGGGGCTGTGGGATTAGTTTGGGGATTGATACAGGACTATGGGGAGAGAGCGGGGCAGTGGGATTAGTTTGGGGATTGATGCAGGTCTATGGGGAGAGAGCGGGGCAGTGAGATTAGTTTGTGGATTGATACAGGGCTATGGGGAGAGAGCGGGGCAGTGGGATTAGTTTGGGGATTGATACAGGACTATGGGGAGAGAGCGGGGCAGTGGGATTAGTTTGGGGATTGAAACAGGACTATGGGGAGAGAGTGGGGCAGTGGGATTAGTTTGGGGATTGATACAGGATTATGGGGGAGAGCAGGGCAGTGGAATTAGTTTGGGGATTGACACAGGACTATGGGGAGAGAGCGAGGCAGTGGGATTAGTTTGGGATTGAGCAATGAATATGGGGAGAGAGCGGGGCAGTGGGATTAGTTTGGGGATTGATACAGGACTATGGGGAGGGAGTGGGGCAGTGGGATTAGTTTGGGGATTGATACAGGGCTATGGGGAGAGAGTGGGGTAGTGGGATTAGTTTGGGGATTGATACGGGCTATGGGGAGAGAGCGGGGCAGTGGGTTTAGTTTGGGGATTGATACAGGACTATGGGGAGAGTGCGGGGCAGTGGGATTAGTTTGGGATTGATACAGGACTGTGGGGAGAGCGGGGCAGTGGTATTAGATTGGGATTGATACAGGACTATGGGTAGGGAACGATGCAGTGGGATTCGTTTGGGGATTGATACAGGACTATGGGGAGAGAGTGGGGCAGTGGAATTAGTTTGGAGATTGATACAGGGCTATGGGGAGAGACCAGGGCAGTGGGATTAGTTTGGGGATTGATACAGGACTATGGGTAGAGTGCGGGGCAGTGGGATTAGTTTGGGATTGATACAGGACTGTGGGGAGAGCGGGGCAGTGGTATTAGTTTGGGATTGATACAGGACTGTGGGGAGAGCGGGGCAGTGGGATAAGTTTGGTGTTTGATACAGGACTATGGGGAGAGAGCGGGGCAGTGGCATTAGCTTGGGATTGATACACGACTGTGGAGAGAGAGCGGGACAGTTGGATTAGTTTGGATATTGATGCAGGACTATGGGGAGAGAGCGGGGCAGTGGGATTAGTTTGGGGATTGATACAGGACTATGGGTAGAGAGCGGGGCAGTGGGATTAGTTTGGGATTGATACAGGACTATGGGGAGAGAGCGGGGCAGTGGGATTAGTTTGGGGATTGATACAGGGCTATAGGGAGAGAGCGGGGAAGAGGGTTTAGTTTGGGGATTGATATAGGACTATGGGGAGAGAGCGGGACAGTGGGATTAGTTTGGAGATTGATACAGGACTATGGGGGAGAGCGAGGCAGTGGGATTAGTTTATGGATTGATACAGGGCTATGGGGAGAGAGCGGGGCAGTGGGATTAGTTTAGGGTTTGATACAGGGCTATGGGGAGAGAGCGGGGCAGTAGGATTAGTTTGGAGATTGATTCAGGTCTATGGGGAGAGAGCGGGGCAGTGGGATTAGTTTGGGGATTGATACAGGACTATGGTGTGAGAGCGGGGCAGTGGGAATTGTTTGGGGATTAATACTGGGCTATGGTGAGAGAGCGGGCCAGTGGGATTTTATTGGAGATTGATACAGGACTATTGGGAGAGAGCGGGGCACTGGGATTAGTTTGGAGATTGATACAGGACGATGGGGAGAGAGCGTGGCAGAGGGATTAGTTTGGGGCTTGACACAGGACTATGGGGAGAGAGCGAGGCAGTGGGATTAGTTTGGGGATGGATACAGGACTATGGGGAGAGAGTGGGGCAGTGGGATTAGTTTGGGGATTGATACAGGGCTACGGAGAGAGACGGGACAGTGGGATTAGTTTGGGGATTGATACAGGACGATGGGGAGAGAGCGGGACAGTGGGATTAGTTTGAATTGATACAGGACTATGGGGAGAGAGCGGGGCAGTGGGATTAGTTTGGGGATTGATACAGGACTATGGATAGAGAGCGGGGCAGTGGGATTAGCTTGGGGATTGATACAGGACTATGGGGAGAGAGCGGGGCAGTGGAATTATTTTGGGGATTGATACAGGACATTGTGTAGGGAACGATGCAGTGGGATTAGTTTGGCGATTGATACAGGACTATGGGGAGAGAGTGGGGCAGTGGGATTAGTTTGGAGATTGATACAGGGCTGTGGGGAGAGACCAGGGCAGTGGGATTAGTTTGGGGATTGATACAGGACTATGGGGAGAGTGCGGGGTAGTGGGATTACTTTGGGATTGATACAGGACTGTGGGGAGAGCGGGGCAGTGGTATTAGTTTGGGATTGATACAGGACTGTGGGGAGAGCGGGGCAGTGGGATTAGTTTGGGGTTTGTTACAGGAATATGGGGAGAAAGCGGGGCAATGGGATTAGTTTGGTATTGATACACGACTATGGAGAGAGAGCGTGACAGTTGGATTAGTGTGGATATTGATGCAGGACTATGGGGAGAGAGCGGGGCAGTGGGATTAGTTTGTTGATTGATACAGGACTATGGGGAGAGAGCGGGGCAGTGGGATTAGTTTGGGATTAATACAGGACTATGGGGAGAGAGCGGGGCAGTGGGTTTAGATTGGGATTGACACAGGACTGTGGGGAGAGCGGGGCAGTGGTATTAGTTTGGGATTGATACAGGACTATGGGTAGGGAACGATGCAGTGGGATTAGTTTGCGGATTGATACAGGACTATGGGGAGAGAGTGGGGCAGTGGGATTAGTTTGGAGATTGATACAGGGCTATGGGGAGAGACCAGGACAGTGGGATTAGTTTGGGGATTGATACAGGACTATGGGGAGAGTGCGGGGCAGTGGGATTAGTTTGGGATTGATACAGGACTGTGGGGAGAGCGGGGCAGTGGGATTAGTTTGGGAATTGATACAGATCTATGGGGAGAGAGCGGGGCAGTGGGATTAGTTTGGGGATTGATGCAGGTCTATGGGGAGAGAGCGGGGCAGTGAGATTAATTTGGGGATTGATACAGGGCTATGAGGAGAGAGCGGGGCAGTGGGATTAGTTTGGGGATTGATACAGGACTATGGGGAGAGAGCGGGGCAGTGGGATTAGTTTGGGGATTGATACAGGACTATGGGGAGAGAGTGGGGCAGTGGGATTAGTTTGGGGATTGATACAGGACTATGGGGAGAGAGCAGGGCAGTGGGATTAGTTTGGGGATTGACACAGGACTATGGGGAGAGAGCGAGGGAGTGGGATTAGTTTGGGATTGAGCAATGGCTATGGGGAGAGAGCGGGGCAGTGGGATTAGTTTGGGGATTGATAAAGGACTATGGGGAGGGAGTGGGGAGTGGGATTAGTTTGGGGATTGATACAGGGCTATGGGGAGAGAGTGGGGTCGTGGGATTAGTTTGGGATTGATACGGGCTGTGGGGAGAGAGCGGGGCAGTGGGATTAGTTTGGGGATTGATACAGGACTATGGGGAGAGAGCGGGGCAGTGGGATTAGTTTGGGGATTGGTACAGGACTATGGGGAGAGAGCGAGGCAGTCTAATTAGTTTGTGGATTGATACAGAACTATGGGGAGAGAGCGGGGCAGTGGGATTAGTTTGGGGATTGATACAGGTCTATGGGGAGAGAGCGGGACAGTGGGATTAGTTGGGATTGATACAGGACTATGGGGAGAGAGCGGGGCAGTGTGATTAGTTTGGAGATTGATACAGGACGATGGGGAGAGAGCGGGCAGTGCGATTAGTTTGGGGATTGATACAGGACTATGGGGAGAGAGCGGGGCAGTGGGATTAGTTTGGGGATTGATACAAGACTATGGGTAGAGAGCGGGGCAGTGGGATTAGCTTGGGGATTGATACAGGACTATGGGGAGAGAGCGGGGTAGTGGAATTATTTTCTGGATTGATACAGGACTATGGGTAGGGAACGATGCAGTGGGATTAGTTCGGGGATTGATACAGGACTATGGGGAGAGAGTGGGGCAGTGGGATTAGTTTGGAGATTGATACAGGGCTATGGGGAGAGAGCAGGGCTGTGGGATTAGTTTGGGGATTGATACAGGACTATGGGGAGAGAGCGGGGCAGTGGAATTAGTTTGGGATTGATTCAGGACTGTGGGGAGAGCGGGGCAGTGGTATTAGCTTGGGACTGATACAGGACTGTGCGGAGAGCGGGGCAGTGGGATTAGTGTGGGGTTTGATACAGGACTATGGGGAGAGAGCGGGGCAGTGGGATTAGTTTGGGATTGATACACGACTATGGAGAGAGAGCGGGACAGTTGGATTAGTTTGGATATTGATGCAGGACTATGGGGAGATAGCGGGGCATTGGGATTAGTTTGGGGTTTGATACAGGACTATTCGGAGAGAGTGGGGCAGTGGGATTAGTTTGGAGATTGATACAGGGCTATGGGGAGAGAGCGGGGCAGAGGGATTAGTTTGGGGCTTGACACAGGACTATGGGGAGAGAGCGAGGCAGTGGGATTAGTTTGGCGATTGATACAGGACGATGGGGAGAGAGTGGGGCAGAGGGATTAGTTTGCGGATTGATACAGGACTATGGGGTGAGAGCGGGAAAGTGGGATTAGTTTGGGGATTGAAACAGGGGTATGGGGAGAGAGCGGGGCAGTGGGATTAGTTTGGAGAATGATACATGGCTATGGGGATAGAATTGGGCAGTGGGATTAGTTTGGAGATTGATATATGTCTATGGGGAGAGAGCGGGGCTGTGGGATTAGTTTGGGGATTGATACAGGACTATGGGGAGAGAGCGGGGCAGTGGGATTAGTTTGGGGATTGATGCAGGTCTATGGGGAGAGAGCGGGGCAGTGAGATTAGTTTGTGGATTGATACAGGGCTATGGGGAGAGAGCGGGGCAGTGGGATTAGTTTGGGGATTGATACAGGACTATGGGGAGAGAGCGGGGCAGTGGGATTAGTTTGGGGATTGAAACAGGACTATGGGGAGAGAGTGGGGCAGTGGGATTAGTTTGGGGATTGATACAGGATTATGGGGAGAGAGCAGGGCAGTGGAATTAGTTTGGGGATTGACACAGGACTATGGGGAGAGAGCGAGGCAGTGGGATTAGTTTGGGATTGAGCAATGAATATGGGGAGAGAGCGGGGCAGTGGGATTAGTTTGGGGATTGATACAGGACTATGGGGAGGGAGTGGGGCAGTGGGATTAGTTTGGGGATTGATACAGGGCTATGGGGAGAGAGTGGGGTAGTGGGATTAGTTTGGGGATTGATACGGGCTATGGGGAGAGAGCGGGGCAGTGGGTTTAGTTTGGGGATTGATACAGGACTATGGGGAGAGTGCGGGGCAGTGGGATTAGTTTGGGATTGATACAGGACTGTGGGGAGAGCGGGGCAGTGGTATTAGATTGGGATTGATACAGGACTATGGGTAGGGAACGATGCAGTGGGATTCGTTTGGGGATTGATACAGGACTATGGGGAGAGAGTGGGGCAGTGGAATTAGTTTGGAGATTGATACAGGGCTATGGGGAGAGACCAGGGCAGTGGGATTAGTTTGGGGATTGATACAGGACTATGGGTAGAGTGCGGGGCAGTGGGATTAGTTTGGGATTGATACAGGACTGTGGGGAGAGCGGGGCAGTGGTATTAGTTTGGGATTGATACAGGACTGTGGGGAGAGCGGGGCAGTGGGATAAGTTTGGTGTTTGATACAGGACTATGGGGAGAGAGCGGGGCAGTGGCATTAGCTTGGGATTGATACACGACTGTGGAGAGAGAGCGGGACAGTTGGATTAGTTTGGATATTGATGCAGGACTATGGGGAGAGAGCGGGGCAGTGGGATTAGTTTGGGGATTGATACAGGACTATGGGTAGAGAGCGGGGCAGTGGGATTAGTTTGGGATTGATACAGGACTATGGGGAGAGAGCGGGGCAGTGGGATTAGTTTGGGGATTGATACAGGGCTATAGGGAGAGAGCGGGGAAGAGGGTTTAGTTTGGGGATTGATATAGGACTATGGGGAGAGAGCGGGACAGTGGGATTAGTTTGGAGATTGATACAGGACTATGGGGGAGAGCGAGGCAGTGGGATTAGTTTATGGATTGATACAGGGCTATGGGGAGAGAGCGGGGCAGTGGGATTAGTTTAGGGTTTGATACAGGGCTATGGGGAGAGAGCGGGGCAGTAGGATTAGTTTGGAGATTGATTCAGGTCTATGGGGAGAGAGCGGGGCAGTGGGATTAGTTTGGGGATTGATACAGGACTATGGTGTGAGAGCGGGGCAGTGGGAATTGTTTGGGGATTAATACTGGGCTATGGTGAGAGAGCGGGCCAGTGGGATTTTATTGGAGATTGATACAGGACTATTGGGAGAGAGCGGGGCACTGGGATTAGTTTGGAGATTGATACAGGACGATGGGGAGAGAGCGTGGCAGAGGGATTAGTTTGGGGCTTGACACAGGACTATGGGGAGAGAGCGAGGCAGTGGGATTAGTTTGGGGATGGATACAGGACTATGGGGAGAGAGTGGGGCAGTGGGATTAGTTTGGGGATTGATACAGGGCTACGGAGAGAGACGGGACAGTGGGATTAGTTTGGGGATTGATACAGGACGATGGGGAGAGAGCGGGACAGTGGGATTAGTTTGAATTGATACAGGACTATGGGGAGAGAGCGGGGCAGTGGGATTAGTTTGGGGATTGATACAGGACTATGGATAGAGAGCGGGGCAGTGGGATTAGCTTGGGGATTGATACAGGACTATGGGGAGAGAGCGGGGCAGTGGAATTATTTTGGGGATTGATACAGGACTATGTGTAGGGAACGATGCAGTGGGATTAGTTTGGCGATTGATACAGGACTATGGGGAGAGAGTGGGGCAGTGGGATTAGTTTGGAGATTGATACAGGGCTGTGGGGAGAGACCAGGGCAGTGGGATTAGTTTGGGGATTGATACAGGACTATGGGGAGAGTGCGGGGTAGTGGGATTACTTTGGGATTGATACAGGACTGTGGGGAGAGCGGGGCAGTGGTATTAGTTTGGGATTGATACAGGACTGTGGGGAGAGCGGGGCAGTGGGATTAGTTTGGGGTTTGTTACAGGAATATGGGGAGAAAGCGGGGCAATGGGATTAGTTTGGTATTGATACACGACTATGGAGAGAGAGCGTGACAGTTGGATTAGTGTGGATATTGATGCAGGACTATGGGGAGAGAGCGGGGCAGTGGGATTAGTTTGTTGATTGATACAGGACTATGGGGAGAGAGCGGGGCAGTGGGATTAGTTTGGGATTAATACAGGACTATGGGGAGAGAGCGGGGCAGTGCGATTAGTTTGGGGATTGATAAAGGGCTACAGGGAGAGAGCGGGGCAGTGGGATTAGTTTGGGGATTGATATAGGACTATGGGGAGAGAGCGGGACAGTGGGATTAGTTTGGAGATTGATACAGGACTATGGGGAGAGAGGGTGCAGCAGGATTAGTTTGGTGATTAATACAGGGCTATGGGGAGAGAGCGCGGCAGTGGGATTAGTTTGGGGATTGATTCCGGACTATGTGGGAGAGCGGGGCAGTGGGATTAGTTTGAGGATTGATACAGGACTATGGGGAGAGAGCGGGGCAGTGGGATTAGTTTGTGGATTGATACAGGGCTATGGGGAGAGAGCGGGGCAGTGGGATTAGTTTGGGATTGAGCAATGAATATGGGGAGAGAGCGGGGCAGTTGGATTTGTTTGCGGATTGATACAGGACTATGGGGAGGGAGTGGGGCAGTGGGATTAGTTTGGAGATTGATACAGGGCTATGGGGAGAGAGTGGGGTAGTGGGATTAGTTTGGGGATTGATACGGGCTATGGGGAGAGAGCGGGGCAGTGGGTTTAGTTTGGGGATTGATACAGGACTATGGGGAGAGTGCGGGGCAGTGGGATTAGATTGGGATTGATACAGGACTGTGGGGAGAGCGGGGCAGTGGTATTAGTTTGGGATTGATACAGGACTATGGGTAGGGAACGATGCAGTGGGATTAGTTTGGGGATTGATATAGGACTATGGGGAGAGAGTGGGGCAGTGGGATTAGTTTGGAGATTGATACAGGGCTATGGGGAGAGACCAGGGCAGTGGGATTAGTTTGGGGATTGATACAGGACTATGGGGAGAGTGCGGGGCAGTGGGATTAGTTTGGGATTGATACAGGACTGTGGGGAGAGCGGGGCAGTGGGATTAGTTTGGGAATTGATACAGATCTATGGGGAGAGAGCGGGGCAGTGGGATTAGTTTGGGGATTGATGCAGGTCTATGGGGAGAGAGCGGGGCAGTGAGATTAGTTTGGGGATTGATACAGGGCTATGAGGAGAGAGCGGGGCAGTGGGATTAGTTTGGGGATTGATACAGGACTATGGGGAGAGAGCGGGGCAGTGGGATTAGTTTGGGGATTGATACAGGACTATGGGGAGAGAGTGGGGCAGTGGGATTAGTTTGGGGATTGATACAGGACTATGGGGAGAGAGCAGGGCAGTGGGATTAGTTTGGGGATTGACACAGGACTATGGGGAGAGAGCGAGGGAGTGGGATTAGTTTGGGATTGAGCAATGGCTATGAGGAGAGAGCGGGGCAGTGGGATTAGTTTGGGGATTGATAAAGGACTATGGGGAGGGAGTGGGGAGTGGGATTAGTTTGGGGATTGATACAGGGCTATGGGGAGAGAGTGGGGTCGTGGGAATAGTTTGGGATTGATACGGGCTGTGGGGAGAGAGCGGGGCAGTGGGATTAGTTTGGGGATTGATACAGGACTATGGGGAGAGAGCGGGGCAGTGGGATTAGTTTGGGGATTGGTACAGGACTATGGGGAGAGAGCGAGGCAGTGGAATTAGTTTGTGGATTGATACAGAACTATGGGGAGAGAGCGGGGCAGTGGGATTAGTTTGGAGATTAATACAGGGCTATGGGGAGAGAGCGGGGCAGTGGGATTAGTTTGGGGATTGATACAGGACTGTGGGTAGAGAGCGGAGCAGTGGAATTAGTTTGGGGATTGATACAGGGCTATGGGGAGAGAGCGGGGCAGTGGGATTAGTTTGGGGATTGAAACAGGACTATGGGGAGAGAGTGAGGTAGTGGGATTGGTTTGGGGATTGATACAGGAATATGGGGAGAGAGTGGGACAGTGGGATTAGTTTGGGGATTGATACAGGGCTACGGAGAGAGAGCGGGACAGTGGGATTAGTTTGGGGATTGATACAGGTCTATGGGGAGAGAGCGGGACAGTGGGATTAGTTGGGATTGATACAGGACTATGGGGAGAGAGCGGGGCAGTGTGATTAGTTTGGAGATTGATACAGGACGATGGGGAGAGAGCGGGCAGTGCGATTAGTTTGGGGATTGATACAGGACTATGGGGAGAGAACGGGGCAGTGGGATTAGTTTGGGGATTGATACAAGACTATGGGTAGAGAGCGGGGCAGTGGGATTAGCTTGGGGATTGATACAGGACTATGGGGAGAGAGCGGGGTAGTGGAATTATTTTGGGGATTGATACAGGACTATGGGTAGGGAACGATGCAGTGGGATTAGTTCGGGGATTGATACAGGACTATGCGGAGAGAGTGGGGCAGTGGGATTAGTTTGGAGATTGATACAGGGCTATGGGGAGAGAGCAGGGCAGTGGGATTAGTTTGGGGATTGATACAGGACTAGGGGAGAGAGCGGGGCAGTGGGATTAGTTTGGGATTGATACAGGACTGTGGGGAGAGCGGGGCAGTGGTATTAGTTTGGGATTGATACAGGACTGTGGGGAGAGCGGGGCAGTGGGATTAGTTTGGGGTTTGTTACAGGAATATGGGGAGAAAGCGGGGCAATGAGATTAGTTTGGTATTGATACACGACTATGGAGAGAGAGCGTGACAGTTGGATTAGTGTGGATATTGATGCAGGACTATGGGGAGAGAGCGGGGCAGTGGAATTAGTTTGTTGATTGATAAAGGACTATGGGGAGAGAGCGGGGCAGTGGGATTAGTTTGGGATTGATACAGGACTATGGGGAGAGAGCGGGGCAGTGCGATTAGTTTGGGGATTGATACAGGGCTATGTGGGAGAGCGGGGCAGTGGGATTAGTTTGAGGATTGATACAGGGCTATGGGGAGAGAGCGGGGCAGTGGGATTAGTTTGGGATTGAGCAATGAATATGGGGAGAGAGCGGGGCAGTGGGATTTGTTTGGGGATTGATACAGGACTATGGGGAGGGAGTGGGGCAGTGGGATTAGTTTGGGGATTGATACAGGGCTATGGGGAGAGAGTGGGGTAGTGGGATTAGTTTGGGGATTGATACGGGCTATGGGGAGAGAGCGGGGCAGTGGGTTTAGTTTGGGGATTGATACAGGACTATGGGGAGAGTGCGGGGCAGTGGGATTAGATTGGGATTGATACAGGACTGTGGGGAGAGCGGGGCAGTGGTATTAGTTTGGGATTGATACAGGACTATGGGTATGGAACGATGCAGTGGGATTAGTTTGGGGATTGATACAGGACTATGGGGAGAGAGTGGGGCAGTGGGATTAGTTTGGAGATTGATACAGGGCTATGGGGAGAGACCAGGGCAGTGGGATTAGTTTGGGGATTGATACAGGACTATGGGGAGAGTGCGGGGCAGTGGGATTAGTTTGGGATTGATACAGGACTGTGGGGAGAGCGGGGCAGTGGGATTAGTTTGGGAATTGATACAGATCTATGGGGAGAGAGCGGGGCAGTGGGATTAGTTTGGGGATTGATGCAGGTCTATGGGGAGAGAGCGGGGCAGTGAGATTAGTTTGGGGATTGATACAGGGCTATGAGGAGAGAGCGGGGCAGTGGGATTAGTTTGTGGATTGATACAGGACTATGGGGCGAGAGCGGGGCAGTGGGATTAGTTTGGGGATTGATACAGGACTATGGGGAGAGAGTGGGGCAGTGGGATTAGTTTGGGGATTGATACAGGACTATGGGGAGAGAGCGGGGCAGTGGGATTAGTTTGGGGATTGGTACAGGACTATGGGGAGAGAGCGAGGCAGTGGAATTAGTTTGTGGATTGATACAGAACTATGGGGAGAGAGCGGGGCAGTGGGATTAGTTTGGAGATTAATACAGGGCTATAGGGAGAGAGCGGGGCAGTGGGATTAGTTTGGGGATTGATACAGGACTGTGGGTAGAGAGCGGAGCAGTGGAATTAGTTTGGGGATTGATACAGGGCTATGGGGAGAGAGTGAGGCAGTGGGATTGGTTTGGGGATTGATACAGGAATATGGGGAGAGAGTGGGACAGTGGGATTAGTTTGGGGATTGATACAGGGCTACGGAGAGAGAGCGGGACAGTGGGATTAGTTTGGGGATTGATACAGGTCGATGGGGAGAGAGCGGGACAGTGGGATTAGTTGGGATTGATACAGGACTATGGGGAGAGAGCGGGGCAGTGTGATTAGTTTGGAGATTGATACAGGACGATGGGGAGAGAGCGGGCAGTGCGATTAGTTTGGGGATTTATACAGGACTATGGGGAGAGAGCGGGGCAGTGGGATTAGTTTGGGGATTGATACAAGACTATGGGTAGAGAGCGGGGCAGTGGCATTAGCTTGGGGATTGATACAGGACTATGGGGAGAGAGCGGGGTAGTGGAATTATTTTGGGGATTGATACAGGATTTTGGGTAGGGAACGATGCAGTGGGATTAGTTCGGGGATTGATACAGGACTATGGGGAGAGAGTGGGGCAGTGGGATTAGTTTGGAGATTGATTCAGGACTGTTGGGAGAGCGGGGCAGTGGTATTAGCTTGGGACTGATACAGGACTGTGCGGAGAGCGGGGCAGTGGGATTAGTTTGGGGTTTGATACAGGACTATGGGGAGAGAGCGGGGCAGTGGGATTAGTTTGGGATTGATACACGACTATGGAGAGAGAGCGGGACAGTTGGATTAGTTTGGATATTGATGCAGGACTATGGGGAGATAGCGGGGCAGTGGGATTAGTTTGGGGTTTGATACAGGACTATTCGGAGAGAGTGGGGCAGTGGGATTAGTATGGAGATTGATGCAGGGCTATGGGGAGAGAGCAGGGCAGTGGGATTAGTTTGGGGATAGATACAGGACTATGGGGAGAGAGCGGGGAAGTGGGATTAGTTTGGGATGGATACAGGACTGTGGGGAGAGCGGGGCAGTGGGATTAGTTTGTGGATTGATACAGGTCTATGGGGAGAGAACGGGGCAGTGGGATTAGTTTATGGATTGAAACAGGGCTATGGGGAGAGAGCGGGGCAGTGGGATTAGTTTGGGGTTTGATACAGGACTATGGGGAGAGAGCAGGGCAGTGGGATTAGTTTGTGATTCATACACGACTATGGAGAGACAGCGGGACAGTTGGATTAGTTTGGATATTGATGCAGGACTATGGGGAGAGAGCGGGGCAGTGGAATTAGTTTGGGGATTGATACAGGACTATGGGGAGAGAGCGGGGCAGTTGGATTAGTTTGGGATTGATACAGGACTATGGGGAGAGAGCGGGGCAGTGGGATTAGTTTGGGGATTGATACAGGGCTATAGGGAGAGAGCGGGGCAGTGGGATTAGTTTGGGGATTGTTATGGGACGATGGGGAGAGAGCGGGACAGTGGGATTAGTTTGGAGATTGATACAGGACTATGGGGAGAGAGCGGGGCAGGAGGATTAGTTTGGGGATTAATACAGGGCTATGGGGAGAGAGCGGGGCAGTGGGATTAGTTTGGGGATTGATTCAGGACTATGGGGGAGAGCGGGGCAGTGGGATTAGTTTGGGGAGTGATACAGGACTATGGGGAGAGAGCGGGGCAGTGGGATTAGTTTGGGATTGATACACGACTATGGAGAGAGAGCGGGACAGTTGGATTAGTTTGGATATTGATACAGGACTATGGGGAGAGAGCGGGGCACTGGGATTAGTTTGGAGATTGATACAGGAATATGGGGAGTGAGCGGGGCATAGGGATTAGTTTGGGATTGATACACGACTATGGAGAGAGAGCGGGACAGTTGGATTAGTTTGGATATTGATGCAGGATTATGGGGAGAGAGCTGGGCAGTGGGATTAGTTTGGAGATTGATACAGGGCTATGGGGAGAGAGCGGGGCAGTGGGATTAGTTTGGAGATTGATACAGGGCGATGGGGAGAGCGGGGCGGTGGGATTAGTTTGAGGTTGGATACAGGACTATGGGGAGAGAGCAGGGCAGTGGGATTAGTTTGGGATTGATACACGACTATGGAGAGAGAGCGGGACAGTTGGATTAGTTTGGATATTGATGCAGGACTATGGGGAGAGAGCGGGGCAGTGGGAATAGTTTGGAGATTGATACAGGACTATGGGGAGAGAGCGGGGCAGTAGGATTAGTTTGGGGATTAATACAGGGCTATGGGGAGAGAGCGGGGCAGTGGGATTAGTTTGGGGATTGATTCAGGACTATGGGGGAGAGCGGGGCATTGGGATTAGTTTGGGGATTGATACAGGACTATGGGGAGAGAGCGGGGCAGTGGGATTAGTTTGGGATTGATCCACGACTATGGAGAGAGAGCGGGACAGTTGGATTAGTTTGGATATTGCTGCAGGACTATGGGGATAGAACAGGGCAGTGGGATTAGTTTGGAGATTGATACAGGACTATGGGGAGAGAGCAGGGAAGTGGGAATAGTTTGGGGATTGATACAGGACTATGGGGAGAGAGCTTGGCAGTGGGTTTAGTTTGGGATTGATACAGGACTGTGGGGAGAGCGGGGCAGTGGGATTAGTTTGTGGATTAATACAGGGCTATGGGGAGAGAGCGGGGCAGTGGGATTAGTTTATGGATTGATACAGGGCTATGGGGAGAGAGCGGGGCGGTGGGATTAGTTTGGGGTTTGATACAGGACTATGGGGAGAGAGCGGGGCAGTGGGATTAGTTTTGGATTGATACACGACTATGGAGAGAGATTGGGACAGTTGGATTAGTTTGGATATTGATGCAGGACTATGGGGAGAGAGCGGGGCAGTGGGATTAGTTTGGGGATTGATACAGGACTATGGGGAGAGAGCGGGGCAGTGGGATTAGTTTGGGATTGATACAGGACTATGGGGAGAGAGCGGGGCAGTGGGATTAGTTTGGGGATTGATACAGGGCTATGGGGAGAGAGCAGGGCAGTGGGAATAGTTTGGGGATTGATACAGGACTATGGGGAGAGAGCGGGGCAGTGGGATTAGTTTGGGATTGATACAGGACTGTGGGGAGAGCGGGGCAGTGGGATTAGTTTGTGGATTGATACAGGGCTATGGGGAGAGAGCGGGGCAGTGGGATTAGTTTATGGATTGATACAGGGCTATGGGGAGAGAGCGGGGCGGTGGGATTAGTTCGGGGTTTGATACAGGACTATGGGGAGAGAGCGGGGCAGTGGGATTAGTTTGGGATTGACACACGACTATGGAGAGAGAGCGGGACAGTTGGATTAGTTTGGATATTGATGCAGGACTATGGGGAGAGAGCGGGGCAGTGGGATTAGTTTGGGGATTGATACAGGACTATGGGGAGAGAGCGGGGCAGTGGGATTAGTTTCGGATTGATACAGGACTATGGGGAGAGAGCGGGGCAGTAGGATTAGTTTGGGGATTAATACAGGGCTATGGGGAGAGAGCGGGGCAGTGGGATTAGTTTGGGGATTGATTCAGGACTATGGGGGAGAGCGGAGCAGTGGGATTAGTTTGGGGATTGATACAGGACAATGGGGAGAGAGCGGGGCAGTGGGATTAGTTTGTGGATTGATACAGGGCTATGGGGAGAGAGCGGGGCAGTGGGATTAGTTTATGGATTGATACAAGGCTATGAGGAGCGAGCGGGACAGTGGGATTAGTTTGGGGTTTGATACAGGGCTATGGGGAGAGAGAGGGCAGTAGGATTAGTTTGGAGATTGATTCAGGGCTATGGGAAGAGAGCGGGGCAGTGGGATTAGTTTGGGGATTGATACAGGACTATGGTGTGAGAGCGGGGCAGTGGGATTAGTTGGCGGATTGATACAGGACTATGGGGAGAGAGCGGGGCAGTGGGATTAGTTTGGGGATTAATACTGGGCTATGGTGAGAGAGCGGGCCAGTGGGATTAGTTTGGAGATTGATACAGGACTATGGGGAGAGAGCGGGGCAGAGGGATTAGTTTGGGTTTGATACAGGACTGTGGGGAGAGCGGGGCAGTGGTATTAGTTTGGGATTGATACAGGACTATAGGGAGAGCGGGGCGGTGGGATTAGTTTGAGGTTTGATACAGGACTATGGGGAGAGAGCGGGGCAGTGGGATTAGTTTGGGATTGATACACGACTATGGATAGAGAGCGGGACAGTTGGATTAGTTTGGATATTGATGCAGGACTATGGGGAGAGAGCGGGGCAGTGGGATTAGTTTGGGGATTGATACAGTACTATGGGGAGAGAGCGGGGCAGTGGGATTAGTTTGGGATTGATACAGGACTATGGAGACAGAGCGGGGCAGTGGGATTAGTTTGGGGATTGATACAGGGCTATAGGGAGAGAGCGGGGCAGTTGGATTAGTTTATGGATTGATACAGGGCTATGGGGAGAGAGCGGGGCAGTGGGATTAGTTTGGGGTTTGATACAGGGCTATGAGGAGAGAGAGGGCAGTAGGATTAGTTTGGAGATTGATTCAGGGCTATGGGGAGAGAGCGGGGCTGTGGGTTTACTTTGGGGATTGATACAGGACTATGGTATGTAAGCGGGGCAGTGGGATTAGTTTGGGGATTGATACAGGACTATGGGGAGAGAGCGGGGCAGTGGGATTAGTTTGGGGATTAATACTGGGCTATGGTGAGAGAGCGGGACAGTGGGATTAGTTTGGAGATTGATACAGGGCTATGGGGAGAGAACAGGGCACTGGGCTTAGTTTGGAGATTGATACAGGACTATGGGGAGAGAGCGGGGCAGAGGGATTAGTTTGGGGCTTGACACAGGACTATGGGGATAGAGCGATGCAGTGGGATTAGTTTGGGGATTGATACAAGACTATGGGGAGAGAGTTGGGCAGAGGGATTATTTTGGGGATTGATACAGGACTATGGGGAGAGAGCGGGGCAGTGGGATTAGTTTGGGGATTGATACAGGGGTATGGGGAGAGAGCGGGGCAGTGGGATTAGTTTGGAGATTGATACATGGCTATGGGATAGAACGGGGCAGTGGGATTAGTTTGGAGATTGATACATAGCTATGGGGAGAGAGCGGGGCTGTGGGATTAGTTTGGGGATTGCTACAGGACTATGGGGAGAGAGCGGGGCAGTGGGATTAGTTTGGGGATTGATGCAGGTCTATGGGAAGAGAGCGGGGCATTGAGATAAGTTTGGTAATTGAAACAGGGCTATGGGGAGAGAGCGGGGCAGTGGGATTAGTTTGGGGATTGATACAGGACTATGGGGAGAGAGCGGGGCAGTGGGATTAGTTTGGGGATTGATGCAGGACTATGGGGAGAGAGCGGGGCAGTGGGATTAGTTTGGAGATTGATACAGGACTATGGCGAGAGAGAAGGGCAGTGGGATTAGTTTGGGGATTGAAACAGGACTATGGGGAGAGAGCGGGGCAGTGGGATTAGTTTGGCGATTGATACAGGACTATGAGAAGAGAGCGGGGCAGTGGGATTAGTTTGGAGATTGATACACGACTATGGGGAGAGAGCGGGGCAGTGGGATTAGTTTGGGGATTGATAGAGGACTATGGGGAGAGAGCGGGGCAGTGGGATTAGTTTGGGGATTGATACTGGACTATGGGGAGAGAGTGGGGCCGTGGCATTAGTTTGGGGATTGATACAGGACTATGGGGAGAGAGCGGGGCAGTGGGATTAGTTTGGGGATTGATACAGGACTATGGGGAGAGAGCGGGGCAGTGGGATTAGTTTGGGGATTGATATAGGACAATGGGGAGAGAG
Source organism: Pristiophorus japonicus (assembly GCF_044704955.1). Lineage (NCBI taxonomy): Eukaryota > Metazoa > Chordata > Chondrichthyes > Pristiophoridae > Pristiophorus > Pristiophorus japonicus. The sequence continues at coordinate 780,177 of NW_027252166.1, read as the reverse complement.
CGGGGCAGTGAGATTAGTTTGGGGATTGATACAGGGCTATGGGGAGAGAGCGGGGCAATGGAATTAGTTTGGGGATTGATATAGGACGATGGGGAGAGAGCGGGGCTGTGGGATTAGTATGGGGATTGATACAGGGCTATGGGGAGAGAGCGTGGCAGTGGAATTAGTTTGGGGATTGATATAGGACTATGGGAAGAGAGCGGGGCAGTGGGATTAGTTTGGGATTGATACAGGACTATGGGGAGAGAGCGGGGCAGTGGGATTAGTTTGGTGATTGATACAGGACTATGGGTAGAGAGCGGGGCAGTTGGATTATTTTGGGGATTGATTCAGGACTATGGGGGAGAGCGGGGCAGTGGGATTAGTTTGGGGATTGATACAGGACTATGGGGAGAGAGCGGGGCAGTGGGATTAGTTTGCGATTGATACAGGACTGTGGGGAGAGCGGGGCAGTGGGATTAGTTTGTGGATTGATACAGGGCTATGGGGAGAGAGCGGGGCAGTGACATTAGTTTATGGATTGATACAGGGCTATGGGGAGAGAGCGGGGCGGTGGGATTAGTTTGGGGTTTGATACAGGACTATGGGGAGAGAGCGGGGCAGTGGGATTAGTTTGGGATTGATACACGACTATGGAGAGAGAGCGCGACAGTTGGATTAGTTTGGATATTGATGCAGGACTATGGGGAGAGAGCGGGCCAGTGGGATTAGTTTGGGGATCGATACAGGACTATGGGGAGAGAGCGGGGCAGTGGGATTAGTTTCGGATTGATACAGGACTATGGGGAGAGAGCGGGGCAGTGGGATTGGTTTGGGGATTGATACAGGGCTATAGGGAGAGAGCGGGGCAGTGGGATTAGTTTGGTGATTGATATGGGACTATGGGGAGAGAGCGGGACAGTGGGATTAGTTTGGAGATTGACACAGGACTATGGGGAGAGAGCGGGGCAGTAGGATTAGTTTGGGGATTAATACAGGGCTATGGGGAGAGAGCGGGGCAGAGGGATTAGTTTGGGGATTGATTCAGGACTATGGGGGAGAGCGGAGCAGTGGGATTAGTATGGGGATTGATACAGGACTATGGGGAGAGAGCGGGGCAGTGGGATTAGTTTGTGGATTGATACAGGGCTTTGGGGAGAGAGCGGGGCAGTGGGATTAGTTTATGGATTGATACAGGGCTATGAGGAGCGAGCGGGGCAGTGGAATTAGTTTGGGGTTTGATACAGGGCTATGGGGAGAGAGAGGGAAGTAGGATGAGTTTGGAGATTGATTCAGGGCTATGGGAAGAGAGCGGGGCAGTGGGATTAGTTTGGGGATTGATACAGGACTATGGTGTGAGAGCGGGGCAGTGGGATTAGTTGGCGGATTGATACAGGACTATGGGGAGAGAGCGGGGCAGTGGGATTAGTTTGGGGATTAATACTGGGCTATGGTGAGAGAGCGGGCCAGTGGGATTAGTTTGGAGATTGATACAGGACTATGGGGAGAGAGCGGGGCAGAGGGATTAGTTTGGGATTGATACAGGACTGTGGGGAGAGCTGGGCAGTGGTATTAGTTTGGGATTGATACAGGATTATAGGGAGAGCGGGGCAGTGGGATTAGTTTGAGGTTTGATACAGGACTATGGGGAGAGAGCGGGGCAGTGGGATTAGTTTGGGATTGATACATGACTATGGAGAGAGAGCGGGACAGTTGGCTTAGTTTGGATATTGATGCAGGACTATGGGGAGAGAGCGGGGCAGTGGGATTAGTTTGGGGATTGATACAGTACTATGGGGAGAGAGCGGGGCAGTGGGATTAGTTTGGGATTGATACAGGACTATGGGGAGAGAGCGGGGCAGTGGGATTAGTTTGGGGATTGATACAGGGCTATAGGAAGAGAGCGGGGCAGTTGGATTAGTTTATGGATTGATACAGGGCTATGGGGAGAGAGCGGGGCAGTGGGATTAGTTTGGGGTTTGATACAGGGCTATGGGGAGAGAGAGGGCAGTAGGATTAGTTTGGAGATTGATTCAGGGCTATGGGGAGAGAGCGGGGCAGTGGGTTTACTTTGGGGATTGATACAGGACTATGGTGTGTAAGCGGGGCAGTGGGATTAGTTTGGGGATTGATACAGGACTATGGGGAGAGAGCGGGGCAGTGGGATTAGTTTGGGGATTAATACTGAGCTATGGTGAGAGAGCGGGACAGTGGGATTAGTTTGGAGATTGATACAGGGCTATGGGGAGAGAGCGGGGCAGTAGGATTAGTTTGGGGATTAATACAGGGCTATGGGGAGAGAGCGGGGCAGTGGGATTAGTTTGGGGATTGATTCAGGACTATGGGGGAGAGCGGGGCATTGGGATTAGTTTGGGGATTGATACAGGACTATGGGGAGAGAGCGGGGCAGTGGGATTAGTTTGGGATTGATCCACGACTATGGAGAGAGAGCGGGACAGTTGGATTAGTTTGGATATTGCTGCAGGACTATGGGGATAGAGCAGGGCAGTGGGATTAGTTTGGAGATTGATACAGGACTATGGGGAGAGAGCAGGGAAGTGGGAATAGTTTGGGGATTGATACAGGACTATGGGGAGAGAGCTTGGCAGTGGGTTTAGTTTGGGATTGATACAGGACTGTGGGGAGAGCGGGGCAGTGGGATTAGTTTGTGGATTAATACAGGGCTATGGGGAGAGAGCGGGGCAGTGGGATTAGTTTATGGATTGATACAGGGCTATGGGGAGAGAGCGGGGCGGTGGGATTAGTTTGGGGTTTGATACAGGACTATGGGGAGAGAGCGGGGCAGTGGGATTAGTTTTGGATTGATACACGACTATGGAGAGAGAGCGGGACAGTTGGATTAGTTTGGATATTGATGCAGGACTATGGGGAGAGAGCGGGGCAGTGGGATTAGTTTGGGGATTGATACAGGACTATGGGGAGAGAGCGGGGCAGTGGGATTAGTTTGGGATTGATACAGGACTATGGGGAGAGAGCGGGGCAGTGGGATTAGTTTGGGGATTGATACAGGGCTATGGGGAGAGAGCAGGGCAGTCGGAATAGTTTGGGGATTGATACAGGACTATGGGGAGAGAGCGGGGCAGTGGGATTAGTTTGGGATTGATACAGGACTGTGGGGAGAGCGGGGCAGTGGGATTAGTTTGTGGATTGATACAGGGCTATGGGGAGAGAGCGGGGCAGTGGGATTAGTTTATGGATTGATACAGGGCTATGGGGAGAGAGCGGGGCGGTGGGATTAGTTCGGGGTTTGATACAGGACTATGGGGAGAGAGCGGGGCAGTGGGATTAGTTTGGGATTGACACGACTATGGAGAGAGAGCGGGACAGTTGGATTAGTTTGGATATTGATGCAGGACTATGGGGAGAGAGCGGGGCAGTGGGATTAGTTTGGGGATTGATACAGGACTATGGGGAGAGAGCGGGGCAGTGGGATTAGTTTCGGATTGATACAGGACTATGGGGAGAGAGCGGGGCAGTGGGATTAGTTTGGGGATTGATACAGGGCTATAGGGACCGAGCGGGGCAGTGGGATTAGTTTGGTGATTGATATGGGACTATGGGGAGAGAGCGGGACAGTGGGATTAGTTTGGAGATTGATACAGGACTATGGGGATAGAGCGGGGCAGTAGGATTAGTTTGGGGATTAATACAGGGCTATGGGGAGAGAGCGGGGCAGTGGGATTAGTTTGGGGATTGATTCAGGACTATGGGGGAGAGCGGAGCAGTGGGATTAGTTTGGGGATTGATACAGGACAATGGGGAGAGAGCGGGGCAGTGGGATTAGTTTGTGGATTGATACAGGGCTATGGGGAGAGAGCGGGGCAGTGGGATTAGTTTATGGATTGATACAGGGCTATGAGGAGCGAGCGGGACAGTGGGATTAGTTTGGGGTTTGATACAGGGCTATGGGGAGAGAGAGGGCAGTAGGATTAGTTTGGAGATTGATTCAGGGCTATGGGAAGAGAGCGGGGCAGTGGGATTAGTTTGGGGATTGATACAGGACTATGGTGTGAGAGCGGGGCAGTGGGATTAGTTGGCGGATTGATACAGGACTATGGGGAGAGAGCGGGGCAGTGGGATTAGTTTGGGGATTAATACTGGGCTATGGTGAGAGAGCGGGCCAGTGGGATTAGTTTGGAGATTGATACAGGACTATGGGGAGAGAGCGGGGCAGAGGGATTAGTTTGGGTTTGATACAGGACTGTGGGGAGAGCGGGGCAGTGGTATTAGTTTGGGATTGATACAGGACTATAGGGAGAGCGGGGCGGTGGGATTAGTTTGAGGTTTGATACAGGACTATGGGGAGAGAGCGGGGCAGTGGGATTAGTTTGGGATTGATACACGACTATGGATAGAGAGCGGGACAGTTGGATTAGTTTGGATATTGATGCAGGACTATGGGGAGAGAGCGGGGCAGTGGGATTAGTTTGGGGATTGATACAGTACTATGGGGAGAGAGCGGGGCAGTGGGATTAGTTTGGGATTGATACAGGACTATGGAGACAGAGCGGGGCAGTGGGATTAGTTTGGGGATTGATACAGGGCTATAGGGAGAGAGCGGGGCAGTTGGATTAGTTTATGGATTGATACAGGGCTATGGGGAGAGAGCGGGGCAGTGGGATTAGTTTGGGGTTTGATACAGGGCTATGAGGAGAGAGAGGGCAGTAGGATTAGTTTGGAGATTGATTCAGGGCTATGGGGAGAGAGCGGGGCTGTGGGTTTACTTTGGGGATTGATACAGGACTATGGTATGTAAGCGGGGCAGTGGGATTAGTTTGGGGATTGATACAGGACTATGGGGAGAGAGCGGGGCAGTGGGATTAGTTTGGGGATTAATACTGGGCTATGGTGAGAGAGCGGGACAGTGGGATTAGTTTGGAGATTGATACAGGGCTTTGGGGAGAGAACAGGGCACTGGGCTTAGTTTGGAGATTGATACAGGACTATGGGGAGAGAGCGGGGCAGAGGGATTAGTTTGGGGCTTGACACAGGACTATGGGGATAGAGCGATGCAGTGGGATTAGTTTGGGGATTGATACAAGACTATGGGGAGAGAGTTGGGCAGAGGGATTATTTTGGGGATTGATACAGGACTATGGGGAGAGAGCGGGACAGTGGGATTAGTTTGGGGATTGATACAGGGGTATGGGGAGAGAGCGGGGCAGTGGGATTAGTTTGGAGATTGATACATGGCTATGGGATAGAACGGGGCAGTGGGATTAGTTTGGAGATTGATACATAGCTATGGGGAGAGAGCGGGGCTGTGGGATTAGTTTGGGGATTGCTACAGGACTATGGGGAGAGAGCGGGGCAGTGGGATTAGTTTGGGGATTGATGCAGGTCTATGGGAAGAGAGCGGGGCATTGAGATAAGTTTGGTAATTGAAACAGGGCTATGGGGAGAGAGCGGGGCAGTGGGATTAGTTTGGGGATTGATACAGGACTATGGGGAGAGAGCGGGGCAGTGGGATTAGTTTGGGGATTGATGCAGGACTATGGGGAGAGAGCGGGGCAGTGGGATTAGTTTGGAGATTGATACAGGACTATGGCGAGATAGAAGGGCAGTGGGATTAGTTTGGGGATTGAAACAGGACTATGGGGAGAGAGCGGGGCAGTGGGATTAGTTTGGCGATTGATACAGGACTATGAGAAGAGAGCGGGGCAGTGGGATTAGTTTGGAGATTGATACACGACTATGGGGAGAGAGCGGGGCAGTGGGATTAGTTTGGGGATTGATAGAGGACTATGGGGAGAGAGCGGGGCAGTGGGATTAGTTTGGGGATTGATACTGGACTATGGGGAGAGAGTGGGGCCGTGGCATTAGTTTGGGGATTGATACAGGACTATGGGGAGAGAGCGGGGCAGTGAGATTAGTTTGGGGATTGATACAGGACTATGGGGAGAGAGCGGGGCAGTGGGATTAGTTTGGGGATTGATATAGGACAATGGGGAGAGAGCGGGGCAGTGAGATTAGTTTGGGGATTGATACAGGGCTATGGGGAGAGAGCGGGGCAATGGAATTAGTTTGGGGATTGATATAGGACGATGGGGAGAGAGCGGGGCTGTGGGATTAGTATGGGGATTGATACAGGGCTATGGGGAGAGAGCGTGGCAGTGGAATTAGTTTGGGGATTGATATAGGACTATGGGAAGAGAGCGGGGCAGTGGGATTAGTTTGGGATTGATACAGGACTATGGGGATAGAGCGGGGCAGTGGGATTAGTTTGGTGATTGATACAGGACTATGGGTAGAGAGCGGGGCAGTGGGATTATTTTGGGGATTGATTCAGGACTATGGGGGAGAGCGGGGCAGTGGGATTAGTTTGGGGATTGATACAGGACTATGGGGAGAGAGCGGGGCAGTGGGATTAGTTTGCGATTGATACAGGACTGTGGGGAGAGCGGGGCAGTGGGATTAGTTTGTGGATTGATACAGGGCTATGGGGAGAGAGCGGGGCAGTGACATTAGTTTATGGATTGATACAGGGCTATGGGGAGAGAGCGGGGCGGTGGGATTAGTTTGGGGTTTGATACAGGACTATGGGGAGAGAGCGGGGCAGTGGGATTAGTTTGGGATTGATACACGACTATGGAGAGAGAGCGCGACAGTTGGATTAGTTTGGATATTGATGCAGGACTATGGGGAGAGAGCGGGGCAGTGGGATTAGTTTGGGGATCGATACAGGACTATGGGGAGAGAGCGGGGCAGTGGGATTAGTTTCGGATTGATACAGGACTATGGGGAGAGAGCGGGGCAGTGGGATTAGTTTGGGGATTGATACAGGGCTATAGGGAGAGAGCGGGGCAGTGGGATTAGTTTGGTGATTGATATGGGACTATGGGGAGAGAGCGGGACAGTGGGATTAGTTTGGAGATTGACACAGGACTATGGGGAGAGAGCGGGGCAGTAGGATTAGTTTGGGGATTAATACAGGGCTATGGGGAGAGAGCGGGGCAGAGGGATTAGTTTGGGGATTGATTCAGGACTATGGGGGAGAGCGGAGCAGTGGGATTAGTATGGGGATTGATACAGGACTATGGGGAGAGAGCGGGGCAGTGGGATTAGTTTGTGGATTGATACAGGGCTTTGGGGAGAGAGCGGGGCAGTGGGATTAGTTTATGGATTGATACAGGGCTATGAGGAGCGAGCGGGGCAGTGGAATTAGTTTGTGGTTTGATACAGGGCTATGGGGAGAGAGAGGGAAGTAGGATGAGTTTGGAGATTGATTCAGGGCTATGGGAAGAGAGCGGGGCAGTGGGATTAGTTTGGGGATTGATACAGGACTATGGTGTGAGAGCGGGGCAGTGGGATTAGTTGGCGGATTGATACAGGACTATGGGGAGAGAGCGGGGCAGTGGGATTAGTTTGGGGATTGATACAGGATTATAGGGAGAGCGGGGCAGTGGGATTAGTTTGAGGTTTGATACAGGACTATGGGGAGAGAGCGGGGCAGTGGGATTAGTTTGGGATTGATACATGACTATGGAGAGAGAGCGGGACAGTTGGCTTAGTTTGGATATTGATGCAGGACTATGGGGAGAGAGCGGGGCAGTGGGATTAGTTTGGGGATTGATACAGTACTATGGGGAGAGAGCGGGGCAGTGGGATTAGTTTGGGATTGATACAGGATTATGGGGAGAGAGCGGGGCAGTGGGATTAGTTTGGGGATTGATACAGGGCTATAGGGAGAGAGCGGGGCAGTTGGATTAGTTTATGGATTGATACAGGGCTATGGGGAGAGAGCGGGGCAGTGGGATTAGTTTGGGGTTTGATACAGGGCTATGGGGAGAGAGAGGGCAGTAGGATTAGTTTGGAGATTGATTCAGGGCTATGGGGAGAGAGCGGGGCAGTGGGTTTACTTTGGGGATTGATACAGGACTATGGTGTGTAAGCGGGGCAGTGGGATTAGTTTGGGGATTGATACAGGACTATGGGGAGAGAGCGGGGCAGTGGGATTAGTTTGGGGATTAATACTGAGCTATGGTGAGAGAGCAGGACAGTGGGATTAGTTTGGAGATTGATACAGGGCTATGGGGAGAGAACGGGGCACTGGGCTTAGTTTGGAGATTGATACAGGACTATGGGGAGAGAGCGGGGCAGAGGGATAAGTTTGGGGCTTGACACAGGACTATGGGGAGAGAGCGAGGCAGTGGGATTAGTTTGGGGATTGATACAAGACTATGGGGAGAGAGTTGGGCAGAGGGATTATTTTGCGGATTGATACAGGACTATGGGGACAGAGCGGGACAGTGGGATTAGTTTGGGGATTGATACAGGGGTATGGGGAGAGAGCGGGGCAGTGGGATTAGTTTGGAGATTGATACATGGCTATGGGGATAGAACGGGGCAGTGGGATTAGTTTGGAGATTGATACATAGCTATGGGGAGAGAGCGGGGCTGTGGGATTAGTTATGGGATTGCTACAGGACTATGGGGAGAGAGCGGGGCAGTGGGATTAGTTTGGGGATTGATGCAGGTCTATGGGAAGAGAGCGGGGCATTGAGATACGTTTGGTAATTGAAACAGGGCTATGGGGAGAGAGCGTGGCAGTGGAATTAGTTTGGGGATTGATATAGGACTATGGGAAGAGAGCGGGGCAGTGGGATTAGTTTGGGATTGATACAGGACTATGGGGAGAGAGCGGGGCAGTGGGATTAGTTTGGTGATTGATACAGGACTATGGGTAGAGAGCGGGGCAGTGGGATTATTTTGGGGATTGATTCAGGACTATGGGGGAGAGCGGGGCAGTGGGATTAGTTTGGGGATTGATACAGGACTATGGGGAGAGAGCGGGGCAGTGGGATTAGTTTGGGATTGATACAGGACTGTGGGGAGAGCGGGGCCGTGGGATTAGTTTGTGGATTGATACAGGGCTATGGGGAGAGAGCGGGGCAGTGACATTAGTTTATGGATTGATACAGGGCTATGGGGAGAGAGCGGGGCGGTGGGATTAGTTTGGGGTTTGATACAGGACTATGGGGAGAGAGCGGGGCAGTGGGATTAGTTTGGGATTGATACACGACTATGGAGAGAGAGCGCGACAGTTGGATTAGTTTGGATATTGATGCAGGACTATGGGGAGAGAGCGGGGCAGTGGGATTAGTTTGGGGATCGATACAGGACTATGGGGAGAGAGCGGGGCAGTGGGATTAGTTTCGGATTGATACAGGACTATGGGGAGAGAGCGGGGCAGTGGGATTAGTTTGGGGATTGATACAGGGCTATAGGGAGAGAGCGGGGCAGTGGGATTAGTTTGGTGATTGATATGGGACTATGGGGAGAGAGCGGGACAGTGGGATTAGTTTGGAGATTGACACAGGACTATGGGGAGAGAGCGGGGCAGTAGGATTAGTTTGGGGATTAATACAGGGCTATGGGGAGAGAGCGGGGCAGTGGGATTAGTTTGGGGATTGATTCAGGACTATGGGGGAGAGCGGAGCAGTGGGATTAGTATGGGGATTGATACAGGACTATGGGGAGAGAGCGGGGCAGTGGGATTAGTTTGTGGATTGATACAGGGCTTTGGGGAGAGAGCGGGGCAGTGGGATTAGTTTATGGATTGATACAGGGCTATGAGGAGCGAGCGGGGCAGTGGAATTAGTTTGGGGTTTGATACAGGGCTATGGGGAGAGAGAGGGAAGTAGGATTAGTTTGGAGATTGATTCAGGGCTATGGGAAGAGAGCGGGGCAGTGGGATTAGTTTGGGGATTGATACAGGACTATGGTGTGAGAGCGGGGCAGTGGGATTAGTTGGCGGATTGATACAGGACTATGGGGAGAGAGCGGGGCAGTGGGATTAGTTTGGGGATTAATACTGGGCTATGGTGAGAGAGCGGGCCAGTGGGATTAGTTTGGAGATTGATACAGGACTATGGGGAGAGAGCGGGGCAGAGGGATTAGTTTGGGATTGATACAGGACTGTGGGGAGAGCTGGGCAGTGGTATTAGTTTGGGATTGATACAGGATTATAGGGAGAGCGGGGCAGTGGGATTAGTTTGAGGTTTGATACAGGACTATGGGGAGAGAGCGGGGCAGTGGGATTAGTTTGGGATTGATACATGACTATGGAGAGAGAGCGGGACAGTTGGCTTAGTTTGGATATTGATGCAGGACTATGGGGAGAGAGCGGGGCAGTGGGATTAGTTTGGGGATTGATACAGTACTATGGGGAGAGAGCGGGGCAGTGGGATTAGTTTGGGATTGATACAGGACTATGGGGAGAGAGCGGGGCAGTGGGATTAGTTTGGGGATTGATACAGGGCTATAGGGAGAGAGCGGGGCAGTTGGATTAGTTTATGGATTGATACAGGGCTATGGGGAGAGAGCGGGGCAGTGGGATTAGTTTGGGGTTTGATACAGGGCTATGGGGAGAGAGAGGGCAGTAGGATTAGTTTGGAGATTGATTCAGGGCTATGGGGAGAGAGCGGGGCAGTGGGTTTACTTTGGGGATTGATACAGGACTATGGTGTGTAAGCGGGGCAGTGGGATTAGTTTGGGGATTGATACAGGACTATGGGGAGAGAGCGGGGCAGTGGGATTAGTTTGGGGATTAATACTGAGCTATGGTGAGAGAGCGGGACAGTGGGATTAGTTTGGAGATTGATACAGGGCTATGGGGAGAGAACGGGGCACTGGGCTTAGTTTGGAGATTGATACATGACTATGGGGAGAGAGCGGGGCAGAGGGATTAGTTTGGGGCTGACACAGGACTATGGGGAGAGAGCGAGGCAGTGGGATTAGTTTGGGGATTGATACAAGACTATGGGGAGAGAGTTGGGCAGAGGGATTATTTTGCGGATTGATACAGGACTATGGGGACAGAGCGGGACAGTGGGATTAGTTTGGGGATTGATACAGGGGTATGGGGAGAGAGCGGGGCAGTGGGATTAGTTTGGAGATTGATACATGGCTATGGGGATAGAACGGGGCAGTGGGATTAGTTTGGAGATTGATACATAGCTATGGGGAGAGAGCGGGGCTGTGGGATTAGTTATGGGATTGCTACAGGACTATGGGGAGAGAGCGGGGCAGTGGGATTAGTTTGGGGATTGATGCAGGTCTATGGGAAGAGAGCGGGGCATTGAGATACGTTTGGTAATTGAAACAGGGCTATGGGGAGAGAGCGGGGCAGTGGGATTAGTTTGGGGATTGATACAGGACTATGGGGAGAGAGCGGGGCAGTGGGATTAGTTTGGGGATTGATGCAGGACTATGGGGAGAGAGCGGCGCAGTGGGATTAGTTTGGAGATTGATGCAGGACTATGGGGAGAGAGAAGGGCAGTGGGATTAGTTTGGGGATTGAAACAGGACTATGGGGAGAGAGCGGGGCAGTGGGATTAGTTTGGGGATTGATACAGGACTATGAGAAGAGAGCGGGGCAGTGGGATTAGTTTGGAGATTGATACACGACTATGGGGAGAGAGCGGGGCAGTGGGATTAGTTTGGGGATTGATAGAGGACTATGGGGAGAGAGCGGGGCAGTGGGATTAGTTTGGGGATTGATACTGGACGATGGGGAGAGAGTGGGGCCGTGGCATTAGTTTGGGGATTGATACAGGACTATGGGGAGAGAGCGGGGCAGTGGGATTAGTTTGGGGATTGATACAGGATTATGGGGAGAGAGCGGGGCAGTGAGATTAGTTTGGGGATTGATACAGGGCTATAGGGAGAGAGCGGGGCAGTGGAATTAGTTTGGAGATTGATACAGGACTATGGGGAGAGAGCGGGGCTGTGGGATTAGTATGGGGATTGCTACAGGACTATGGGGAGAGAGCGGGGCAGTGGGATTAGTTTGGGGATTGATGCAGGTCTATGGGAAGAGAGCGGGGCATTGAGATAAGTTTGGTAATTGAAACAGGGCTATGGGGAGAGAGCGGGGCAGTGGGATTAGTTTGGGGATTGATACAGGACTATGGGGAGAGAGCGGGGCAGTGGGATTAGTTTGGGGATTGATGCAGGACTATGGGGAGAGAGCGGGGCAGTGGGATTAGTTTGGAGATTGATACAGGACTATGGCGAGAGAGAAGGGCAGTGGGATTAGTTTGGGGATTGAAACAGGACTATGGGGAGAGAGCGGGGCAGTGGGATTAGTTTGGCGATTGATACAGGACTATGAGAAGAGAGCGGGGCAGTGGGATTAGTTTGGAGATTGATACACGACTATGGGGAGAGAGCGGGGCAGTGGGATTAGTTTGGGGATTGATAGAGGACTATGGGGAGAGAGCGGGGCAGTGGGATTAGTTTGGGGATTGATACTGGACTATGGGGAGAGAGTGGGGCCGTGGCATTAGTTTGGGGATTGATACAGGACTATGGGGAGAGAGCGGGGCAGTGGGATTAGTTTGGGGATTGATACAGGACTATGGGGAGAGAGCGGGGCAGTGGGATTAGTTTGGGGATTGATATAGGACAATGGGGAGAGAGCGGGGCAGTGAGATTAGTTTGGGGATTGATACAGGGCTATGGGGAGAGAGCGGGGCAATGGAATTAGTTTGGGGATTGATATAGGACGATGGGGAGAGAGCGGGGCTGTGGGATTAGTATGGGGATTGATACAGGGCTATGGGGAGAGAGCGTGGCAGTGGAATTAGTTTGGGGATTGATATAGGACTATGGGAAGAGAGCGGGGCAGTGGGATTAGTTTGGGATTGATACAGGACTATGGGGAGAGAGCGGGGCAGTGGGATTAGTTTGGTGATTGATACAGGACTATGGGTAGAGAGCGGGGCAGTGGGATTATTTTGGGGATTGATTCAGGACTATGGGGGAGAGCGGGGCAGTGGGATTAGTTTGGGGATTGATACAGGACTATGGGGAGAGAGCGGGGCAGTGGGATTAGTTTGCGATTGATACAGGACTGTGGGGAGAGCGGGGCAGTGGGATTAGTTTGTGGATTGATACAGGGCTATGGGGAGAGAGCGGGGCAGTGACATTAGTTTATGGATTGATACAGGGCTATGGGGAGAGAGCGGGGCGGTGGGATTAGTTTGGGGTTTGATACAGGACTATGGGGAGAGAGCGGGGCAGTGGGATTAGTTTGGGATTGATACACGACTATGGAGAGAGAGCGCGACAGTTGGATTAGTTTGGATATTGATGCAGGACTATGGGGAGAGAGCGGGGCAGTAGGATTAGTTTGGGGATCGATACAGGACTATGGGGAGAGAGCGGGGCAGTGGGATTAGTTTCGGATTGATACAGGACTATGGGGAGAGAGCGGGGCAGTGGGATTAGTTTGGGGATTGATACAGGGCTATAGGGAGAGAGCGGGGCAGTGGGATTAGTTTGGTGATTGATATGGGACTATGGGGAGAGAGCGGGACAGTGGGATTAGTTTGGAGATTGACACAGGACTATGGGGAGAGAGCGGGGCAGTAGGATTAGTTTGGGGATTAATACAGGGCTATGGGGAGAGAGCGGGGCAGTGGGATTAGTTTGGGGATTGATTCAGGACTATGGGGGAGAGCGGAGCAGTGGGATTAGTATGGGGATTGATACAGGACTATGGGGAGAGAGCGGGGCAGTGGGATTAGTTTGTGGATTGATACAGGGCTTTGGGGAGAGAGCGGGGCAGTGGGATTAGTTTATGGATTGATACAGGGCTATGAGGAGCGAGCGGGGCAGTGGAATTAGTTTGGGGTTTGATACAGGGCTATGGGGAGAGAGAGGGAAGTAGGATGAGTTTGGAGATTGATTCAGGGCTATGGGAAGAGAGCGGGGCAGTGGGATTAGTTTGGGGATTGATACAGGACTATGGTGTGAGAGCGGGGCAGTGGGATTTGTTGGCGGATTGATACAGGACTATGGGGAGAGAGCGGGGCAGTGGGATTAGTTTGGGGATTAATACTGGGCTATGGTGAGAGAGCGGGCCAGTGGGATTAGTTTGGAGATTGATACAGGACTATGGGGAGAGAGCGGGGCAGAGGGATTAGTTTGCGATTGATACAGGACTGTGGGGAGAGCTGGGCAGTGGTATTAGTTTGGGATTGATACAGGATTATAGGGAGAGCGGGGCAGTGGGATTAGTTTGAGGTTTGATACAGGACTATGGGGAGAGAGCGGGGCAGTGGGATTAGTTTGGGATTGATACATGACTATGGAGAGAGAGCGGGACAGTTGGCTTAGTTTGGATATTGATGCAGGACTATGGGGAGAGAGCGGGGCAGTGGGATTAGTTTGGGGATTGATACAGTACTATGGGGAGAGAGCGGGGCAGTGGGATTAGTTTGGGATTGATACAGGACTATGGGGAGAGAGCGGGGCAGTGGGATTAGTTTGGGGATTGATACAGGGCTATAGGGAGAGAGCGGGGCAGTTGGATTAGTTTATGGATTGATACAGGGCTATGGGGAGAGAGCGGGGCAGTGGGATTAGTTTGGGGTTTGATACAGGGCTATGGGGAGAGAGAGGGCAGTAGGATTAGTTTGGAGATTGATTCAGGGCTATGGGGAGAGAGCGGGGCAGTGGGTTTACTTTGGGGATTGATACAGGACTATGGTGTGTAAGCGGGGCAGTGGGATTAGTTTGGGGATTGATACAGGACTATGGGGAGAGAGCGGGGCAGTGGGATTAGTTTGGGGATTAATACTGAGCTATGGTGAGAGAGCGGGACAGTGGGATTAGTTTGGAGATTGATACAGGGCTATGGGGAGAGAACGGGGCACTGGGCTTAGTTTGGAGATTGATACAGGACTATGGGGAGAGAGCGGGGCAGAGGGATAAGTTTGGGGCTTGACACAGGACTATGGGAAAGAGAGCGGGGCAGTGGGATTAGTTTATGGATTGATACAGGGCTATGGGGAGAGAGCGGGGCAGAGGGATTATTTTGCGGATTGATACAGGACTATGGGGACAGAGCGGGACAGTGGGATTAGTTTGGGGATTGATACAGGGGTATGGGGAGAGAGCGGGGCAGTGGGATTAGTTTGGAGATTGATACATGGCTATGGGGATAGAACGGGGCAGTGGGATTAGTTTGGAGATTGATACATAGCTATGGGGAGAGAGCGGGGCTGTGGGATTAGTTATGGGATTGCTACAGGACTATGGGGAGAGAGCGGGGCAGTGGGATTAGTTTGGGGATTGATGCAGGTCTATGGGAAGAGAGCGGGGCATTGAGATACGTTTGGTAATTGAAACAGGGCTATGGGGAGAGAGCGGGGCAGTGGGATTAGTTTGGGGATTGATACAGGACTATGGGGAGAGAGCGGGGCAGTGGGATTAGTTTGGGGATTGATGCAGGACTATGGGGAGAGAGCGGCGCAGTGGGATTAGTTTGGAGATTGATGCAGGACTATGGGGAGAGAGAAGGGCAGTGGGATTAGTTTGGGGATTGAAACAGGACTATGGGGAGAGAGCGGGGCAGTGGGATTAGTTTGGGGATTGATACAGGACTATGAGAAGAGAGCGGGGCAGTGGGATTAGTTTGGAGATTGATACACGACTATGGGGAGAGAGCGGGGCAGTGGGATTAGTTTGGGGATTGATAGAGGACTATGGGGAGAGAGCGGGGCAGTGGGATTAGTTTGGGGATTGATACTGGACGATGGGGAGAGAGTGGGGCCGTGGCATTAGTTTGGGGATTGATACAGGACTATGGGGAGAGAGCGGGGCAGTGGGATTAGTTTGGGGATTGATACAGGACTATGGGGAGAGAGCGGGGCTGTGGGATTAGTATGGGGATTGATACAGGGCTATGGGGAGAGAGCGGGGCAGTGGAATTAGTTTGGGGTTTGATTCACGACTATGGAGAGAGAGCGGGACAGTTGGATTAGTTTGGATATTGATGCAGGACTATGGGGAGAGAGCAGGGCAGTGGGATTAGTTTGGAGATTGATACAGGACTGTGGGGAGAGCGGGGCAGTGGGATTAGTTTGTGGATTGATACAGGGCTATGGGGAGAGAGCGGGGCAGTGGGATTAGTTTGGGGTTTGATTCACGACTATGGAGAGAGAGCGGGACAGTTGGATTAGTTTGGATATTGATGCAGGACTATGGGGAGAGAGCAGGGCAGTGGGATTAGTTTGGAGATTGATACAGGACTGTGGGGAGAGCGGGGCAGTGGAATTAGTTTGTGGATTGATACAGGGCTATGGGGAGAGAGCGGGGCAGTGGGATTAGTTTATGGATTGATACAGGACTATGGGGAGAGAGCGGGGCAGTGGGTTTAGTATGGGATTGATACAGGAATGTGGGGAGAGCGGGGCAGTGGGATTAGTTTGTGGATTGATCCAGGGCTATGGGGAGAGAGCGGGGCGGTGGGATTAGTTTGGGGTTTGATACAGGACTATGGGGAGAGAGCGGGTCAGTGGGATTAGTTTGGGATTGATACACGACTATGGAGAGAGAGCGGGACAGTTGGATTCGTTTGTATATTGATGCAGGACTATGGGGAGAGAGCGGGGCAGTGGGATTAGTTTGGGGATTGATACAGGACTATGGGGAGAGAGCGGGGCAGTGGGATTAGTTTTGGGATTGATACAGGACTATGGGGAGAGAGCGGGGCAGTGGGATTAGTTTGGGGATTGATACAGGGCTGTGGGGAGAGAGCAGGGCAGTGGGAATAGTTTGGGGATTGATACAGTACTATGGGGAGAGAGCGGGGCAGTGGGATTAGTTTGGGATTGATACAGGACTGTGGGTAGAGCGGGGCAGTGGGATTAGTTTGTGGATTGATACAGGGCTATGGGGAGAGAGCGGGGCAGTGGGATTAGTTTATGGATTGATACGGCTATGGGGAGAGAGCGGGGCGATGGGATTAGTTTGGGGTTTGATACAGGACTATGGGGAGAGAGCGGGGCAGTGGGATTAGTTTGGGATTGATACACGACTATGGAGAGAGAGCGGGACAGTTGGATTAGTTTGGATATTGATGCAGGACTATGGGGAGAGAGCGGGGCAGTGGGATTAGTTTGGGGATTGATACAGGACTATGGGGAGAGAGCGGGGCAGTGGGATTAGTTTCGGATTTATAGAGGACTATGCGGAGAGAGCGGGGCAGTGGGATTAGTTTGGGGATTGATACAGGGCTATAGGGAGAGAGCTGGGCAGTGGGATTAGTTTGGTGATTGATATGGGACTATGGGGAGAGAGCGGGACAGTGGGATTAGTTTGGAGATTGATACAGGACTATGGGGAGAGAGCGGGGCTGTAGGATTAGTTTGGGTATTAATACAGGGCTGTGGGGAGAGAGCGGGGCAGTGGGATTAGTTTGGGGATTGATTCAGGACTATGGGGGAGAGCGGAGCAGTGGGATTAGTTTGGGGATTGGTACAGGACTATGGGGAGAGAGCGGGGCAGTGGGATTAGTTTGTGGATTGATACAGGGCTATGGGGAGAAACGGGGAAGTGGGATTAGTTTATGGATTGATACAGGGCTATGAGGAGCGAGCGGGGCAGTGGGATTAGTTTGGGGTTTGATACAGGGCTATGGGGAGAGAGAGGGCAGTAGGATTAGTTTGGAGATTGATTCAGGGCTATGGGAAGAGAGCGGGGCAGTGGGATTAGTTTGGGGATTGATACAGGACAATGGTGTGAGAGCGGGGCAGTGGGATTAGTTGGCGGATTGATACAGGACTATGGGGAGAGAGCGGGGCAGTGGGATTAGTTTGGGGATTAATACTGGGCTATGGTGAGAGAGCGGGCCAGTGGGATTAGTTTGGAGATTGATACAGGACTATGGGGAGAGAGCGGTGCAGAGGGATCAGTTTGGGATTGATACAGGACTGTGGGTAGAGCGGGGCAGTGGTATTAGTTTGGGACTGATACAGGACTGAAAGGGAGAGCGGGGCGGTGGGATTAGTTTGAGGTTTGATACAGGACTATGGGGAGAGAGCGGGGCAGTGGGATTAGTTTGGGATTGATACACGACTATGGAGAGAGAGCTGGACAGTTGGATTAGTTTGGATATTGATGCAGGACTATGGGGAGAGAGCGGGGCAGTGGGATTAGTTTGGGGATTGATACAGGGCTATGGGGAGAGAGCGGGGCAGTTGGATTAGTTTATGGATTGATACAGGGCTATGGGGAGAGAGAGGGCAGTAGGATTAGTTTGGAGATTGATTCAGGGCTATGGGGAGAGAGCGGGGCAGTGGGATTACTTTGGGGATTGATACAGGACTATGGTGTGTAAGCGGGGCAGTGGGATTAGTTTGGGGATTGATACAGGACTATGGGGAGAGAGCGGGGCAGTGGGATTAGTTTGGGGATTAATACTGGGCTATGGTGAGAGAGCGGGACAGTGGGATTAGTTTGGAGATTGATGCAGGGCTATGAGGAGAGAACGGGGCACTGGGCTTAGTTTGGAGATTGATACAGCACTATGGGGAGAGAGCGGGGCAGAGGGATTAGTTTGGGGCTTGACACAGGACGATGGGGAGAGAGCGAGGCAGTGGGATTAGTTTGGGGATTGATACAAGACTATGGGGAGAGAGTTGGGCAGAGGGATTATTTTGGGGATTGATACAGGACTATGGGGAGAGAGCGGGACAGTGGGATTAGTTTGGGGATTGATACAGGGGTATGGGGAGAGAGCGGGGCAGTGGGATGAGTTTGGAGATCGATACATGGCTATGGGGACAGAACGGGGCAGTGGGATTAGTTAGGAGATTGATACATAGCTATGGGGAGAGAGCGAGGCTGTGGGTTTAGTTTGGGATTGATACAGGAATGTGGGGAGAGCGGGGCAGTGGGATTAGTTTGTGGATTGATCCAGGGCTATGGGGAGAGAGCGGGGCGGTGGGATTAGTTTGGGGTTTGATACAGGACTATGGGGAGAGAGCGGGGCAGTGGGATTAGTTTGGGATTGATACACGACTATGGAGAGAGAGCGGGACAGTTGGATTAGTTTGCATATTGATGCAGGACTATGGGGAGAGAGCGGGGCAGTGGGATTAGTTTGGGGATTGATACAGGACTATGGGGAGAGAGCGGGGCAATGGGATTAGTTTTGGGATTGATATAGTACTATGGGGAGAGAGCGGGGCAGTGGGATTAGTTTGGGATTGATACAGGACTGTGGGTAGAGCGGGGCAGTGGGATTAGTTTGTGGATTGATACAGGGCTATGGGGAGAGAGCGGGGCAGTGGGATTAGTTTATGGATTGATACGGCTATGGGGAGAGAGCGGGGCGATGGGATTAGTTTGGGGTTTGATACAGGACTATGGGGAGAGAGCGGGGCAGTGGGATTAGTTTGGGATTGATACACGACTATGGAGAGAGAGCGGGACAGTTGGATTAGTTTGGATATTGATGCAGGACTATGGGGAGAGAGCGGGGCAGTGGGATTAGTTTGGGGATTGATACAGGACCATGGGGAGAGAGCGGGGCAGTGGGATTAGTTTCGGATTTATATAGGACTATGCGGAGAGAGCGGTGCAGTGGGATTAGTTTGGGGATTGATACAGGGCTATAGGGAGAGAGCGGGGCAGTGGGATTAGTTTGGTGATTGATATGGGACTATGGGGAGAGAGCGGGACAGTGGGATTAGTTTGGAGATTGATACAGGACTATGGGGAGAGAGCGGGGCTGTAGGATTAGTTTGGGGATTAATACAGGGCTATGGGGAGAGAGCGGGGCAGTGGGATTAGTTTGGGGATTGATTCAGGACTATGGGGGAGAGCGGAGCAGTGGGATTAGTTTGGGGATTGGTACAGGACTATGGGGAGAGAGCGGGGCAGTGGGATTAGTTTGTGGATTGATACAGGGCTATGGGGAGAGAGCGGGGAAGTGGGATTAGTTTATGGATTGATACAGGGCTATGAGGAGCGAGCGGGGCAGTGGGATTAGTTTGGGGTTTGATACAGGGCTATGGGGAGAGAGAGGGCAGTAGGATTAGTTTGGAGATTGATTCAGGGCTATGGGAAGAGAGCGGGGCAGTGGGATTAGTTTGGGGATTGATACAGGACAATGGTGTGAGAGCGGGGCAGTGGGATTAGTTGGCGGATTGATACAGGACTATGGGGAGAGAGCGGGGCAGTGGGATTAGTTTGGGGATTAATACTGGGCTATGGTGAGAGAGCGGGCCAGTGGGATTAGTTTGGAGATTGATACAGGACTATGGGGAGAGAGCGGTGCAGAGGGATTAGTTTGGGATTGATACAGGACTGTGGGGAGAGCGGGGCAGTGGTATTAGTTTGGGACTGATACAGGACTGTAGGGAGAGCGGGGCGGTGGGATTAGTTTGAGGTTTGATACAGGACTATGGGGAGAGAGCGGGGCAGTGGGATTAGTTTGGGATTGATACACGACTATGGAGAGAGAGCTGGACAGTTGGATTAGTTTGGATATTGATGCAGGACTAGGGGGAGAGAGCGGGGCAGTGGGATTAGTTTGGGGATTGATACAGGGCTATAGGGAGAGAGCGGGGCAGTTGGATTAGTTTATGGATTGATACAGGGCTATGGGGAGAGAGAGGGAAGTAGGATTAGTTTGGAGATTGATTCAGGGCTATGGGGAGAGAGCGGGGCAGTGGGATTACTTTGGGGATTGATACAGGACTATGGTGTGTAAGCGGGGCAGTGGGATTAGTTTGGGGATTGATACAGGACTATGGGGAGAGAGCGGGGCAGTGGGATTAGTTTGGGGATTAATACTGGGCTATGGTGAGAGAGCGGGACAGTGGGATTAGTTTGGAGATTGATACAGGGCTATGAGGAGAGAACGGGGCACTGGGCTTAGTTTGGAGATTGGTACAGCACTATGGGGAGAGAGCGGGGCAGAGGGATTAGTTTGGGGCTTGACACAGGACTATGGGGAGAGAGCGAGGCAGTGGGATTAGTTTGGGGATTGATACAAGACTATGGGGAGAGAGTTGGGCAGAGGGATTATTTTGGGGATTGATACAGGACTATGGGGAGAGAGCGGGACAGTGGGATTAGTTTGGGGATTGATACAGGGGTATGGGGAGAGAGCGGGGCAGTGGGATGAGTTTGGAGATCGATACATGGCTATGGGGATAGAACGGGGCAGTGGGATTAGTTAGGAGATTGATACATAGCTATGGGGAGAGAGCGAGGCTGTGGGAATAAGTTTGGGGATTGATGCAGGTCTATGGGAAGAGAGCCGGGCATTGAGATAAGTTTGGTAATTGAAACAGGGCTATGGGGAGAGAGCGGGGCAGTGGGATTAGTTTGGGGATTGATACAGGACTATGGGGAGAGAGCGGGGGAGTGGGATTAGTTTGGGGATTGATGCAGGACTATGGGGAGAGAGCGGGGCAGTGGGATTAGTTTGGAGATTGATACAGGACTATGGGGAGAGAGAAGGGCAGTGGGATTAGTTTGGGGATTGATACAGGACTATGGGGAGAGGGCGGGGCAGTGGGATTAGTTTGGGGATTGATACAGGACTATGAGAAGAGAGCGGGGCAGTGGGATTAGTTTGGAGATTGATACACGACTATGGGGAGAGAGCGGGGCAGTGGGATTAGTTTGGGGATTGATAGAGGACTATGGGGAGAGAGCGGGGCAGTGGGATTAGTTTGGGGATTGATACTGGACTATGGGGAGGGAATGGGGCCGTGGCATTAGTTTGGGGATTGATACAGGACTATGGGGAGAGAGCGGGGCAGTGGGATTAGTTTGGGGATTGATAAAGGACTATGGGGAGAGAGCGGGGCAGTGGGATTAGTTTGGGGATTGATACAGGACTATGGGGAGAGAGCGGGGCAGTGAGATAAGTTTGGGGATTGATACAGGGCTATGAGGAGAGAGCGGGGCAGTGGAATTAGTTTGGGGATTGATATAGGACGATGGGGAGAGAGCGGGGCTGTGGGATTAGTATGGGGATTGATACAGGGCTATGGGGAGAGAGCGGGGCAGTGGAATTAGTTTGGGGATTGATATAGGACTATGGGAAGAGAGCGGGGCAGTGGGATTAGTTTGGGATTGATACAGGACTATGGGGAGAGAGCGGGGCAGTGGGATTAGTTTGGGGATTGATACAGGACTATGGGTAGAGAGCGGGGCAGTGGGATTATTTTGGGGATTGATTCAGGACTATGGGGAGAGAGCGGGGCAGTGGGATTAGTTTGGGAATTGATACAGGGCTATAGCGAGAGAGCGGGGCAGTGGGATTAGTTTGGTGATTGATATGGGACTATGGGGAGAGAGCGGGACAGTGGGATTCGTTTGGAGATTGATACAGGACTATGGGGAGAGAGCGGGGCAGTAGGATTAATTTGGGGATTAATACAGGGCTATGGGGAGAGAGCGGGGCAGTGGGATTAGTTTGGGGATTGATTCAGGACAATGGGGGAGAGCGGAGCAGTGGGATTAGTTTGGGGATTGATACAGGACTATGGGGAGAGAGCGGGGCAGTGGGATTAGTTTGTGGATTGACAGGGCTATGGGGAGAGAGCGGGGCAGTGGGATTAGTTTATGGATTGATACAGGGCTATGAGGAGCGAGCGGGGCAGTGGGATTAGTTTGGGGTTTGATACAGGGCTATGGGGAGAGAGAGGGCAGTAGGATTAGTTTGGAGATTGATTCAGGGCTATGGGGAGAGAACGGGGCACTGGGCTTAGTTTGGAGATTGATACAGGACTATGGGGAGAGAGCGGGGCAGAGGGATTAGTTTGGGGCTTGACACAGGACTATGGGGAGAGAGCGGGACAGTGGGATTAGTTTGGGGATTGATACAGGGGTATGGGGAGAGAGCGGGGCAGTGGGATTAGTTTGGAGATTGATACATGGCTATGGGGATAGAACGGGGCAGTGGGATTAGTTAGGAGATTGATACATAGCTATGGGGAGAGAGCGAGGCTGTGGGATTAGTTTGGGGATTGCTACAGGACTATGGGGAGAGAGCGGGGCAGTGGGATTAGTTTGGGGATTGATGCAGGTCTATGGGAAGAGAGCCGGGCATTGAGATAAGTTTGGTAATTGAAACAGGGCTATGGGGAGAGAGCGGGGCAGTGGGATTAGTTTGGGGTTTGATACAGGACTATGGGGAGAGAGCGGGGCAGTGGGATTAGTTTGGGGATTGATGCAGGACTATGGGGAGAGAGCGGGGCAGTGGGATTAGTTTGGAGATTGATACAGGACTATGGGGAGAGAGAAGTGCAGTGGGATTAGTTTGGGGATTGATACAGGACTATGGGCAGAGAGCGGGGCAGTGGGATTAGTTTGGGGATTGATACAGGACTATGAGAAGAGAGCGGGGCAGTGGGATTAGTTTGGAGATTGATACACGACTATGGGGAGAGAGCGGGGCAGTGGGATTAGTTTGGGGATTGATACTGGACTATGGGGAGGGAGTGGGGCCGTGGCATTAGTTTGGGGTTTGATACAGGACTATGGGGAGAGAGCGGGGCAGTGGAATTAGTTTGGGGATTGATACAGGACTATGGGGAGAGAGCGGGGCAGTTGGATTAGTTTGGGCATTGATACAGGACTATGGGGAGAGAGCGGGGCAGTGAGATTAGTTTGGGGATTGATACAGGGCTATGGGGAGAGAGCGGGGCAGTGGAATTAGTTTGGGGATTGATATAGGACGATGGGGAGAGAGCGGGGCAGTGGGATTAGTTTGGGATTGATACAGGACTATGGGGAGAGAGCGGGGCAGTGGGATTAGTTTGGGGATTGATACAGGACTATGGGTAGAGAGCGGGGCAGTGGGATTATTTTGGGGATTGATTCAGGACTATGGGGGAGAGCGGGGCAGTGGGATTAGTTTGGGGATTGATACAGGACTATGGGGAGAGAGCGGGGCAGTGGGATTAGTTTGTGGATTGATACAGGGCTATGGGGAGAGAGCGGGGCAGTGGGATTAGTTTATGGATTGATACAGGGCTATGGGGAGAGAGCGGGGCAGTGGGATTAGTTTGGGGTTTGATACAGGGCTATGGGGAGAGAGAGGGCAGTAGGATTAGTTTGGAGATTGATTCAGGGCTATGGGGAGAGAGCGGGGCAGTGGGATTAGTTTATGGATTGATACAGGGCTATGGGGAGAGAGCGGGGCAGTGGGATTAGTTTGGGGTTTGATACAGGGCTGTGGGGAAAGAGAGGGCAGTAGGCTTAGTTTGGAGATTGATTCAGGGCTATGGGGAGAGAGCGGGGCAGTGGGATTAGTTTGGGGATTGATACAGGACTATGGTGTGTGAGCGGGGCAGTGGGATTAGTTTGGGGATTGATACAGGACTGTGGGGAGAGAGCGGGGCAGTGGGATTAGTTTATGGATTGATACAGGGCTATGGGGAGAGAGCGGGGCAGTGGGATTAGTTTGGGGTTTGATACAGGGCTATGGGGAGAGAGAGGGCAGTAGGATTAGTTTGGTGATTGATTCAGGGCTATGGGGAGAGAGCGGGGCAGTGGGATTAGTTTGGGGATTGATACAGGACTATGGTGTGTGAGCGGGGCAGTGGGATTAGTTTGGGGATTGAAACAGGACTATGGGGAGAGAGCGGGGCAGTGGGATTAGTTTGGAGATTGTTTCAGGGCTATGGGGAGAGAGCGGGGCAGTGGGATTAGTTTATGGATTGATACAGGGCTATGGGGAGAGAGCGGGGCAGTGGGATTAGTTTGGGGTTTGATACAGGGCTATGGGGAGAGAGAGGGCAGTAGGATTAGTTTGGAGATTGATTCAGTGCTATGGGGAGAGAGCGGGGCAGTGGGATTAGTTTGGGGATTGATACAGGACTATGGTGTGTGAGCGGGGCAGTGGGATTAGTTTGGGGATTGAAACAGGACTATGGGGAGAGAGCGGGGCAGTGGGATTAGTTTGGGGATTAATACTGGGCTATGGTGAAAGAGCGGGCCAGTGGGATTAGTTTGGAGATTGATACAGGACAATGGGGAGAGAGCGGGGCACTGGGATTAGTTTGGAGATTGATACAGGACTATGGGAAGAGAGCGGGGCAGAGGGATTAGTTTGGGGCTTGACACAGTACTATGGGGCGAGAGCGAGGCAGTGGGATTAGTTTGCAATTGATAGAGGAATATGGGGAGAGCGCGGGGCAGTGGGATTAGTTTGGGATTGATACAGGACTATGGGGAGAGAGCGGGACAGTGGGATTAGTTTGGGGATTGATTCAGGACTATGGGGGAGAGCGGGGCAGTGGGATTAGTTTGGGGATTGATACAGGACTATGGGGAGAGAGCGGGGCAGTGGGATTAGTTTGTGGATTGATACAGGGCTATGGGGAGAGAGCGGGGCAGTGGGATTAGTTTATGGATTGATACAGGGCTATGGGGAGAGAGCGGGGCAGTGGGATTAGTTTGGGTTTGATACAGGGCTGTGGGGAAAGAGAGGGCAGTAGGCTTAGTTTGGAGATTGATTCAGGGCTATGGGGAGAGAGCGGGGCAGTGGAATTAGTTTGGGGATTGATACAGGACTATGGTGTGTGAGCGGGGCAGTGGGATTAGTTTGGGGATTGATACAGGACTGTGGGGAGAGAGCGGGGCAGTGGGATTAGTTTGGGGATTAATACTGGGCTATGGTGAGAGAGCGGGCCAGTGGGATTAGTTTGGAGATTGATACAGGAATATGGGGAGAGCTGGGCACTGGGATTAGTTTGGAGATTGATACACGACTATGGGGAGAGAGCGGGGCAGACGGATTAGTTTGGGGCTTGACACAGGACTATGGGGAGAGAGCGAGGCAGTGGGATTAGTTTGGGGATTGATACAGGCGTATGGGGAGAGAGCGGGGCAGTGGGATTAGTTTGGGGCTTGATACAGGACTTTGGGGAGAGAACGGGGCAGTGGGATTAGTTTGGGATTGATACACGACGATGGAGAGAGAGTGGGACAGTTGGATTAGTTTGGATATTGATGCAGGACTATGGGGAGAGAGCGGGGCAGTGGGATTAGTTTGGGGATTGATACAGGACTATGGGGAGAGCGCGGGGCAGTGGGATTAGTTTGGGATTGATACAGGACTGTGGGGAGAGAGCGGGGCAGTGGGATTAGTTTGGGGATTGACACAGGGCTATGGGGAGAGAGAGGGCAGTAGGATTAATTTGGAGATTTAATCAGGTCTATGGGGAGAGAGCGGGGCAGTGGGATTACTTTGGGGATTGATACAGGACTATGGTGTGTGAGCGGGGCAGTGGGATTAGTTTGGGGATTGATACAGGACTATGGGGAGAGAGCGGGGCAGTGGGATTAGTTTGGGGATTAATACTGGGCTATGGTGAGAGAGCGGGCCAGTGGGATTAGTTTGGAGATTGATACAGGGCTATGGGGAGAGAGCGGGGCACTGGGATTAGTTTGGAGATTGATACAGGACTATGGGGAGAGAGCGGGGCAGAGGGATTCGTTTGGGGCTTGACAGAGGACTATGGGGAGCGAGCGAGGCAGTGGTATTAGTTTGGGGTTGATACAGGACTATGGGGAGAGGGTTGGGCAGAGGGATTCGTTTGGGGATTGATACAGGACTATGGGGAGAGAGCGGGACAGTGGGATTAGTTTGGGGATTGATACAGGGGTATGGGGAGAGAGCGGGGCTGTGGGATTAGTTTGGGGATTGCTACAGGACTATGGTGAGAGAGCGGGGCAGTGGGATTAGTTTGGGGATTGATGCAGGTCTATGCGAAGAGAGCCAGGCATTGAGATAAGTTTGGTGATTGAAACAGGGCTATGGGGAGAGAGCGGGGCAGTGGGATTAGTTTGGGGATTGATACAGGACTATGGGGAGAGAGCGGGGCAGTGGGATTAGTTTGGAGATTGATACAGGACTATGGGGAGAGAGCGGGGCAGTGGGATTAGTTTGGGGATTGATACAGGACTATGAGAAGAGAGCGGGGCAGTGGGATTAGTTTGGAGATTGATACACGACTATGGGGAGATAGCGGGGCAGTGGGATTAGTTTGGGGATTGATAGAAGACTATGGGGAGAGAGCGGGGCAGTGGGATTAGTTTGGCGATTGATACAGGACTATGGGGAGAGAGCGGGGCAGTGGGATTAGTTTGGGGATTGATACAGAACTATGGGGAGAGAGCGGGGCAGTGGGATTAGTTTGGGGATTGATACTGGACTATGGGGAGAGAGTGGGGCCGTGGGATTAGTTTGGGGATTGATACAGGACTATGGGGAGAGAGCGGGTCAGCGGAATTAGTTTGGGGATTGATATAGGACGATGGGGAGAGGGCGGGGCTGTGGGATTAGTATGGGGATTGATACAGGGTTATGGGGAGAGAGCGGGGCAGTGGAATTAGTTTGGGGATTGATATAGGACTATGGGAAGAGAGCGGGGCTGTGGGATTAGTATGGGGATTGATACAGGGCTATGGGGAGAGAGCGGGGCAGTGGGATTAGTTTGGAATTGATACAGGACTATGGGGAGAGAGCGGGGCAGTGGGATTAGTTTGGGGATTGACACAGGACTATGGGTAGAGAGCGGGGCAGTGGGATTATTTTGGGGATTGATTCAGGACTATGGGCGAGAGCGGGGAAGTGGGATTAGTTTGGGGATTGATACAGGTCTATGGGGAGAGAGCGGGGCTGTGGGATTAATTTTTGGATTGATACAGGGCAATGGGGAGAGAGCGGGGCAGTGGGATTAGTTTATGGATTGATACACGGCTATGGGGAGAGAGCGGGGCAGTGGGATTAGTTTGGGGTTTGATATTGGGCTATGGGGAGAGAGAGGGCAGTAGGATTAGTTTGGAGATTGATTCAGGGCTATGGGGTGAGAGCGGGGCAGTGGGATTAGTTTGGGGATTGATACAGGACTATGGTGTTTGAGCGGGGCAGTGGGATTAGTTTGGGGATTGATACAGGACTGTGGGGAGAGAGCGGGGCAGTGGGATTAGTTTGGGGATTGATACAGGAATATGGGTAGAGACCGAGGCAGTGGGGTTGGTTTGGGGATTGATTCAGAACTATGGGAGAGAGCGGGGCAGTGTGATTAGTTTGGGAATTGATACAGGAGTATGGGGAGAGAGTGGGGCAGTTGGATTAGTTTGGAGATTGACACAGGATTATGGGGATAGAGCGGGGCAGTGGGATTAGTTTGCCTATTGATACAAACTATGGGGAGAGAACGGGGCAGTGGGATTAGTTTGGGGATTGAAACTGGACTATGGGGAGAGAGCGGGGCTATGGGATTAGTTTGGGGATTGATACAGGACTATGGGGCGAGAGCGGAGCAGTGGGATTAGTTTGGGGATTGATACAGGATTTTGTGGGGAGAGCGGGGCAGTGGGACTTGTTTGTGGATTGATACAGGCTATGGGGAGAGAGCGGAGCAGTGGGATTAGTTTGGGGATTGATACAGGGCTATGGGGAGAGAGCAGGGCAGTGGGATTAGTTTGGTGATTGATCCAGGACTATGGCAAGAGAGCGGGGCAGTGGGATTTGTTTGGGGATTGATACAGGACTATGGGGAGAGAGCGGGGTAGTGGGATTAGTTTGGGGATTGATACAGGACTATGGGGAGAGAGTGGGGCAGTGGGATTAGTTTGGGATTGATACAGGACTATGGTGAGAGAGCCTGGCAGTGGGATTAATTTGGGGATTGATAAAGGGCTATGGGGAGAGAGCGGGGCAGTGGGATTAGTTTGAGGATTGATATCGGACTATGGGGACAGAGAGGGACAGTGTGATTAGTTTGGAGATGGATACAGGACTATGGGTAGAGAGCGGGGCAGTAGGATTAGTTTGGGGATTGATACATGGCTATGGGGAGAGAGCGGGGCAGTGGAATTAGTTTGGGGATTGATTCAGGACTATGGGGGTGAGCGGAGCAGTGGGATTAGTTTGGGGATTGATACAGGACTATCCGGAGAGTGCGGGGCAGTGGGATTAGTTTGTGGATTGATACAGGGCTATGGGGAGAGAGCGGGGCAGTGGGATTAGTTTGGGGATTGATACAGGTCTATGAGGAGAGAGCGGGGCAGTGGGACTAGTGTGGGGATTGATACAGGACTCTGGTGAGTGAGCGGGGCAGTGGGATTAGTTTGGGGATTGATACAGGACTATGGGGAGAGAGCGGGGCTGTGGGATTAGTTTGGGGATTGAAACAGGGCTATGGGGAGAGAGAGGGATGGTGGGTTTAATTTGGAGATTGATTTAGGACTAGGGGAAGATAGCGGAGTAGTGGGATTAGTTAGGAGATTGATACAGGACAATGGGGAGAGAGCGGGGCAGTGTGATTAGTTTGGGGATTGAAACAGGGCTATGGGGAGAGAGAGGGATGGTGGGTTTAATTTGGAGATTGATATAGGACTAGGGGAAGATAGCGGAGTAGTGGGATTAGTTAGGAGATTGATACAGGACTATGGGGAGAGAGCGGGACAGTGGGATTAGTTGGGGATTGGTACAGGGCTGTGGGGAGAAAGCGGTGCAGTGGAATTAGTTTGGGGATTGATACAGGGCTACGGAGACAGAGCGGGACAGTTGGATAAGTTTGTGGATTGATACAGGACTATGGGGAGAGAGCGGGGCAGTGGGATTAGTTTGTGGATTGATACAGGGCTGTGGGGAGAGAGTGGGGCAGTGGGATTAGTTTGGGGATTGAAACTGGGCTATGGGGAGAGAGAGGGCAGGTGGGATTAATTTGGAGATTGATACAGAACCAGGGGAAGATAGCGGGGCAGTGGGATTAGTGAGGAGATTGATACAGGACTATGGGGAGAGAGTGGGGCAGTGGGATTAGTTTGGGGATTGATACAGGACTCTGGTGAGAGAGCGGGGTCGTGGGATTAGTTTGGGGATTGATACAGAACTATGGGGAGAGAGCGGGGCAGTGGGATTAGTTTGGGGATTGAAACTGGGCTATGGGGAGAGAGAGGGCAGGTGGGATTAATTTGGAGATTGATACAGAACCAGGGGAAGATAGCGGGGCAGTGGGATTAGTTAGGAGATTGATACAGGACTATGGGGAGAGAGCGGGGCAGTGTGATTATTTTGGGGATTGGTACAGGTCTATGGGGAGAAAGCGGGGCAGTGGAATTAGTTTGGGGATTGATACAGGGCTACGGAGAGAGAGCGGGACAGTTGTATTAGTTTGTGGATTGATACAGGACTATTGGTAGAGAGCGGGGCAGTGGGATTAGTTTGGGGAGTGATACAGGACTATGGGGTGAGAGCGGGGCTATGTGATTAGTTTGGGATTGATACAGGACTATGGGGAGAGAGCGGGGCAGTGAGATAGTTTGGGGGTTGATACAGGGCTATGGGGAGAGAGCGGGGCAGTGGGATTAGTTTGGGGATTGATATAGGACTATGGGGAGAGAGCGGGGCAGTGGGATTAGTTTGGGATTGATACAGGACTGTGTGGAGAGAGTGGGGCAGTGGGAATAGTTTGGGGATTGATACAGGACTATGGGTAGAGAGCGAGGCAGTGGGATTAGTTTGGGGATTGATACAGGGCTATGGGGAGAGAGTGGCGCTGTGGGATTAGTTTGGAGATTGATACAGGTCTATGGGGCGAGAGCGGGGCAGTGGGATTAGTGTGGGGATTGATACAGGAATATGGGGAGAGAGCGGGGCAGTGGGATTAGTTTGGGGATTGATACAGGACTATGGGGAGAGAGCGGTGCAGTGGGATTAGTTTGGGGATTGATACAGTGGTATGGGGAGAGAGCGGGGCAGATGGATTAGTTTGGGGATTGATACAGGACTATGGGGAGAGAGCGGGGCAGTGGGATTAGTTTGGGGATTGATACAGGGCTACGGAGAGAGAGCGGGACAGTTGGATTAGTTTGTGGATTGATACAGGACTATGGGGAGAGAGCGGGGCAGTGGGATTAGTTTGGGGATTGAAACAGGGCTATGGCGAGAGAGTGGGGCAATGGGATTAGTTTGGGGAGTGATACAGGACTATGGGGAGAGAGCGGGGCAGTGGGATTAGTTTGGGGATTGATATAGTAATATGGGGAGAGAGCGGGGCAGTGGGATTAGTTTGGAGATTGATACAGGACTATGGGGAGAGAGCGGGGCAGTAGGATTAGTTTGGGGATTGATACAGGACTATGGCGATAGAATGGGGCAGTGGGATTATTTGGGGATTAATACAGGTCTACGGAGAGAGAGAGGGACAGTGGGATTAGTTTGGCGATTGATACAGGACTATGGGTAGGGAAAGATGCAGTGGGATTAGTTTGGAGATTGATACAGGTCTATGGGGAGAGAGCGGGACAGTGGGATTAGTTTTGGGATTGATACAGTAATATGGTGAGGGAGCGGGGCAGTGGGATTAGTTTGGAGATTGATACAGGACTATGGGGAGAGAGCGGGGCAGTGGGATTAGTTTGGGGATTGAAACAGGGCTATGGCGAGAGAGTGGGGCAGTGGTATTAGTTTGGGGAGTGATACAGGACTATGGGGAGAGAGCGGGGCAGTGGGATTAGTTTTGGGATTGATATAGTAATATGGGGAGCGAGCGGGGCAGTGGGATGAGTTTGGAGATTGATACAGGACTATGGCGATAGAATGGGGCAGTGGGATTATTTGGGGATTAATACAGGTCTACGGAGAGAGAGAGGGACAGTGGAATTAGTTTGGCGATTGATACAGGACTATGGGTAGGGAAAGATGCAGTGGGATTAGTTTGGAGATTGATACAGGTCTATGGGTAGAGAGCGGGACAGTGGGATTAGTTTGGGGATTGATACAGGGCTATGGGGAGAGAGCGGGGCAGTGGGATTAGTTTGGAGATTGATACAGGGCTATGGGGCGAGAGCGAGGCAGTGGGATTAGTTTGGGGATTGATACAGGACTATTGGGAGAGAGCGGGGCAGTGGGATTAGTTTGGAGATTGATACAGGGTTATGGGGAGAGAGCGGGGCAGTGGGATTAGTTCGGAGATTGATACAGGACTATGTGGAGAGAGCGGGACAGTGGGATTAGTTTGGAGATTGATACAGTTCTATGTGGCGAGAGCGGGGCAGTGGGATTAGTTTGGGGATTGATACAGGACTATGGGGAGAGAGCGGGGCAGTGGGATTAGTTTGAGGTTTGATACAGGGCTATGGGGAGAGAGTGGAGCAGTGGGATTAGTTTGGAGATTGATACAGGACTATGGGGAGAGATCGCGGCAGTGCGATTAGTTTCGGGATTGAAACAGGACTATGGGGAGAGAGCGGGGCAGTAGGATTAGTTTGGGGATTGATACAGGGCTATGGGGAGAGAGCGGAGCAGTGGAATTAGTTTGGGGATTGAAACAGGACTATGGGGAGAGCGCGGGGCAGTGGGAGTAGTTTGGGGATTGATACAGGGTTATGGGGAGAGAGCGGAGCAGTGGAATTAGTTTGGGGATTGATACAAGACAATAGGGAGAGAGCGGGGCAGTGGGATTAGTTTGGGTCTGATTGATACAGGGCTATGGGGAGAGAGCGGGACAGTGGGATTAGTTTGGAGATTGATACAGTTCTATGGGGAGAGAGCGGGGCAGTGGGATTAGTTTGGAGATTGATACAGGACTATGGGGAGAGAGCGGGGCAGTGGGATTAGTTTGGGGATTGATACAGGACTATGGCGAGAGAGTGGGGCAGTGGGATTAGTTTCGGGATTGATAAAGGCATATGGGGAGAGAGCGGGGCAGTCGGATTAGTTTGGGGATTGATACAGGACTATGAGGAGAGAGCGGGGCAGTGGGATTAGTTTGGGGATTGATATAGGAGTATGGGGAGAGAGCGGGTCAGTGGGATTAGTTTGGGGATTGATCCAGAGCTATGGGGAGAGAGCCGGGCAGTGGGATTAGTTTGGAATTGATACAGGACTATGGGGAGAGAGCGGGGCAGTGGGATTAGTTTGGGATTGATACAGGACTGTGGGGAGAGAGCGGGGCAGTGGGATTAGTTTGGG
The DNA here is from genome assembly GCF_044704955.1 of Pristiophorus japonicus. Classification (NCBI taxonomy): domain Eukaryota; kingdom Metazoa; phylum Chordata; class Chondrichthyes; family Pristiophoridae; genus Pristiophorus; species Pristiophorus japonicus. The sequence goes on along the minus strand of NW_027252166.1, from coordinate 747,428 downwards.
GATTGACACAGGACTGTGGGGAGAGAGCGGAGCAGTGGGATTTGTTTGGGGATTGATACAGGACTGTGGGTAGAGAGCGAGGCAGTGGGATTAGATTGGGGATTGATGCAGGGCTATGGGGAGAGAGTAGGGCTGTGGGATTAGTTTGCGGATTGATACAGGACTATGGGGAGAGAGCGGGGCAGAGGGATTAGTTTGGGGATTGATACAGGACTATGGGGAGAGAGCGGGTGCAGTGGGATTAGTTTGGGGATTGATACAGTGGTATGGGGAGAGAGCGGGGCAGAGGGATTAGTTTGGGGATTGATACAGGACTATGGGGAGAGAGCGGGGCAGTGGGATTAGTTTGGTGATTGATACAGGGCTACGGAGAGAGAGCGGGACAGATGGATTAGTTTGTGGATTGATTCAGGACTATTGGTAGAGAGCGGGGCAGTGGGATTAGTTTGGGGAGTGATACAGGACTATGGGGAGAGAGCGGGGCAGTGGGATTAGTTTGGGGATTGATACAGGACTATGGGGAGAGAGCGGGGCAATGGGATTAGTTTGGGGATTGAAACAGGGCTATGGCGAGAGAGTGGGGCAGTGGGATTAGTTTGGGGAGTGATACAGGACTATGGGGAGAGAGCGGAGCAGTGGGATTAGTTTGGGGATTGATATAGTAATATGGGGAGTTAGAGGGGCAGTGGGATTAGTTTGGAGATTGATACAGGACTATGGGGAGATAGCGGGGCAGTGGGATTAGTTTGGGGATTGATGCAGGACTATGGCGAGAGAGTGGGGCAGTGGGATTCGTTTGGGGATTAATACAGGTCTACTGAGAGAGAGAGGGACAGTGGGATTAGTTTGGCGATTGATACAGGACTATGGGTAGGGAACGATGCAGTGGGATTAGTTTGGAGATTGATACAGGTCTATGGGGAGAGAGCGGGACAGTGGGATTAGTTTGGGGATTGATACAGGGCTATGGGGAGAGAGCGGGGCAGTGGGATTAGTTTGGAGATTGATACATGACTTTGGGGAGAGAGAGGGGCAGTGGGATTAGTTTGGAGATCTATACAGGACTATGGGGAGAGAGCGGCGCAATGAGATTAGTTTGAGGATTGATGCAGGTCTATGGGAAGAGAGCGGGGCAGTGGGATTAGTTTGGAGATTGATACAGGGCTATGGGGAGAGAGCGGGGCAGTGGGATTAGTTCGGAGTTGGATACAGGACTATGGGGAGAGAGCGGGGCAGTGGGATTAGTTTGGGGATTGATACAGGACGATGGGGAGAGAGCGGGGCAGTGGGATTAATTTGGGGAATGAGGCAGGGCTATCGGAATAGAGCGGGGCAGTGGGATTAGTTTGGAGATTGATACAGGACTACGGGGAGAGAGCGGGACAGTGGGATTAGTTTGGGGATTGATACCGGACTATGGGGAGAGGGCGGGGCAGTGGGATTAGTTTGGTGATTGATACAGGGCTATGGGGAGAGAGCGGGGCAGTGACATTAGTTTGGAGATTGATACAGGACGATGGGGAGAGAGCGGGGCAGTGGGATTAGTTTGGAGATTGATACAGGACTATGGGGAGAGAGCAGGGCAGTGGGATTAGTTTGGGGATTGATACAGGACGATGGGGAGAGAGCGGTGCAGTGGGAGCAGTTTGTGGATTGATACAGAGCTATGGGGAGAGAACGGGGCAGTGGGAATGGTTTGGGGATTGATACAGGACAATGGGGAGAGAGCGGGGCAGTGGGATTAGTTTGGGTCTGATTGATACAGGGCTATGGCGAGAGAGCGGGACAGTGGGATTAGTTTGGAGATTGATACAGTTCTATGGGGAGAGAGCGGGGCAGTGGGATTAGTTTGGAGATTGATACAGGACTATGGGGAGAGAGCGGAGCAGTGGGATTAGTTTGGGGATTGATACAGGACTATGGGGAGAGAGCGGGGCAGTGGGATTTGTTTGGGGATTGGTACACGACTATGGGGAGAGAGCGGGTCAGTGGGATTAGTTTGGGGATTGATACAGGACTATGAGGAGAGATCGGGGCAGTGGGATTAGTTTGGAGATTGATACAGGACTATGGGGAGAGAGCGGGGCAGTGGGATTAGTTTGGAGATTGATACAGGGCTATTGGGAGAGAGCGGGGCAATGGGATTAGTTTGGGGATTGATACAGGACTATGGGGAGAGAGCGGGGCAGTGGGATTAGTTTGGGGATTGGTACACGACTATGGGGAGAGAGCGGGTCAGTGGGATTAGTTTGTTGATAGATACAGGACTATGGGGAGAGAGCGGGGCAGTGGGATTAGTTTGGAGATTGATACAGGACTATGGGGAGAGAGCAGGGCAGTGGGATTAGTTTGGGGATTGATACAGTAATATGGGGAGTGAGCGGGGCAGTGGGATTAGTTTGGAGATTGATACAGGACTGTGGGGAGAGAGCGGGGCAATGGGATTAGTTTGGGGATTGAAACAGGACTATGGCGAGAGAGTGGGGCAGTGGGATTAGTTTGGGGAGTGATACAGGACTATGGGGAGAGAGCGGAGCAGTGGGATTAATTTGGGGATTGATATAGTAATATGGGGAGTTAGCGGGGCAGTGTGATTAGTTTGGAGATTGATACAGGACTATGGGGAGAGAGCGGGGCAGTGGGATTAGTTTGGGGATTGATGCAGGACTCTGGCGAGAGAGTGGGGCAGTGGGATTCGTTTGGGGATTAATACAGGTCTACGGAGAGAGAGAGGGACAGTGGGATTAGTTTGGCGATTGATACAGGACTATGGGTAGGGAACGATGCAGTGGGATTAGTTTGGAGATTGATACAGGTCTATGGGGAGAGAGCGGGACAGTGGGATTAGTTTGGGGATTGATACAGGGCTATGTGGAGAGAGCGGGGCAGTGGGATTAGTTTGGAGATTGATACATGACTTTGGGGAGAGAGCGGGGCAGTGGGATTAGTTTGGAGATCGATACAGGACTATGGGGAGAGAGCCGCGCAATGAGATTAGTTTGAGGATTGATGCAGGTCTATCGGAAGAGAGCGGGGCAGTGGGATTAGTTTGGAGATTGATACAGGGCTATGGGGAGAGAGCGAGGCAGTGGGATTAGTTTGGGGATTGATACAGGACTATTGGGAGAGAGCGGGGCAGTGGGATGAGTTTGGAGATTGATACAGGGTTATGGGGAGAGAGCGGGGCAGTGGGATTAGTTCAGAGATTGATACAGGACTATGTGGAGAGAGCGGGACAGTGGGATTAGTTTGGGGATTGATGCAGGACTATGGGGAGAGAGCGGGGCAGTGGGATTAGTTTGAGGATTGATACAGGACTATGGGGAGAGAGCGGGGCAGTGGGATTAGTTTGGGCATCGATACAGGGCTATGGGGAGAGAGCGGGGCAGTGAGATTAGTTTGAGGATTGATGCAGGGCTATCGGAAAAGAGCGGGGCAGTGGGATTAGTTTGGAGATTGATACAGGGCTATGGGGAGAGAGCGAGGCAGTGGGATTAGTTTGGGGATTGCTACAGGACTATTGGGAGAGAGCGGGGCAGTGGGATTAGTTTGGAGATTGATACAGGACTATGGGGAGAGATCGGGGCAGTGGGATTAGTTCGGAGATTGATACAGGACTATGGGGCGAGAGCGGGGCAGTGGGATTAGTTTGGGGATTGATACAGGACTATGGGGAGAGAGCGGGGCAGTGGGATTAGTTTGAGGTTTGATACAGGGCTATGGGAAGAGAGTGGAGCAGTGGGATTAGTTTGGAGATTGATACAGTACTATGGGGAGAGATCGGGGCAGTGGGATTAGTTTCGGGATTGAAACAGGACTATGGGGAGAGAGCGGGGCAGTGGGATTAGTTTGGGGATTGATACAGGGCTATGGGGAGAGAGCGGAGCAGTGGAATTAGTTTGGGGATTGATACAGTACAATAGGGAGAGAGCGGGGCAGTGGGATTAGTTTGGGTCTGATTGATACAGGGCTATGGGGAGAGAGCGGGACAGTGGGATTAGTTTGGAGATTGATACAGTTCTATGGGGAGAGAGCGGGGCAGTGGGATTAGTTTGGAGATTGATACAGGACTATGGGGAGAGAGCGGGGCAGTGGGATTAGTTTGGAGATTGATACAGGGCTATTGGGAGAGAGCGGGGCAATGGGATTAGTTTGGGGATTGATACAGGACTATGGGGAGAGAGCGGGGCAGTGGGATTAGTTTGGGGATTGGTACACGACTATGGGGAGAGAGCGGGTCAGTGGGATTAGTTTGGTGATTGATACAGGACTATGGGGAGAGAGCGGGGCAGTGGGATTAGTTTGGAGATTGATACAGGACTATGGGGAGAGAGCAGGGCAGTGGGATTAGTTTGTGGATTGATACAGGACGATGGGGAGAGAGCGGTGCAGTGGGAGTAGTTTGTGGATTGATACAGAGCTATGGGGAGAGAACGGGGCAGTGGGAATGGTTTGGGGATTGATACAGGACAATGGGGAGAGAGCGGGGCAGTGGGATTAGTTTGGGGATTGATACAGGACTATGAGGAGAGAGCGGGGCAGTGGGATTTGTTTGGAGATTGATACAGGGCTAGGGGAGAGAGCGGGACAGTGGAATTAGTTTGGAGATTGATACAGGACTATGGGGAGAGAGCGGGGCAGTAGGATTAGTTTGGGGATTGCTAGAGGACTATGGGGAGAGGGCGGGGCAGTGGGATTAGTTTGGAGATTGATACAGGACTATGGGGAGAGAGCGGGGCAGTGGGATTAGTTTGGCGATTGATACAGTACAATGGGGAGAGAGCGGGGCAGTGGGATTAGTTTGGGGATTGATCCTGGACTATGGGGAGAGAGCGGGGCAGTGGGATTAGTTTGGGGATTGATACAGGACTATGGGGAGAGAGTGGGGCAGTGGGATTAGTTTCGGGATTGATACAGGCATATGGGGAGAGAGCGGGGCAGTCGGATTAGTTTGGGGATTGATACAGGACTATGAGGAGAGAGCGGGGCAGTGGGATTAGTTTGGGGATTGATATAGGAGTATGGGGAGAGAGCGGGTCAGTGGGATTAGTTTGGGGATTGATCCAGGGCTATGGGGAGAGAGCCGTGCAGTGGGATTAGTTTGGAATTGATACAGGACTATGGGGAGAGAGCGGGGCAGTGGGATTAGTTTGGGACTGATACAGGACTGTGGGGAGAGAGCGGGGCAGTGGGATAAGTTTGGGGATTGATACAGGACTGTGGGGAGAGAGCGGGGCAGTGGGATTTGTTTGGGGATTGATACAGGACTGTGGGTAGAGAGCGAGGCAGTGGGATTAGATTGGGGATTCATGCAGGGCTATGGGGAGAGAGTGGGGCTGTGGGATTAGTTTGCGGATTGATACAGGACTATGGGGAGAGAGCGGGGCAGAGGGATTAGTTTGGGGATTGATACAGGACTATGGGGAGAGAGCGGGTGCAGTGGGATTAGTTTGGGGATTGATACAGTGGTATGGGGAGAGAGCGGGGCAGAGGGATTAGTTTGGGGATTGATACAGGACTATGGGGAGAGAGCGGGGCAGTGGGATTAGTTTGGGGATTGATACAGGGCAACGGAGAGAGAGCGGGACAGTTGGTTTCGTTTGTGGATTGATTCAGGACTATTGGTAGAGAGCGGGGCAGTGGGATTAGTTTGGGGAGTGATACAGGACTATGGGGAGAGAGCGGGGCAGTGGGATTAGTTTGGGGATTGATACAGTAATATGGGGAGGGAGCGGGGCAGTGGGATTAGTTTGGAGATTGATACAGGACTATGGGGAGAGAGCGGGGCAATGGGATTAGTTTGGGGATTGAAACAGGGCTATGGCGAGAGAGTGGGGCAGTGGGATTAGTTTGGGGAGTGATACAGGACTATGGGGAGAGAGCGGAGCAGTGGGATTAGTTTGGGGATTGATATAGTAATATGGGGAGTTAGCGGGGCAGTGGGATTAGTTTGGAGATTGATACAGGACTATGGGGAGAGAGCGGGGCAGTGGGATTAGTTTGGGAATTGATGCAGGACTATGGCGAGAGAGTGGGGCAGTGTGATTCGTTTGGGGATTAATACAGGTCTACGGAGAGAGAGAGGGACAGTGGGATTAGTTTGGCGATTGATACAGCACTATGGGTAGGGAACGATGCAGTGGGATTAGTTTGGAGATTGATACAGCTCTATGGGGAGAAAGCGGGACAGTGGGATTAGTTTGGGGATTGATACAGTGCTATGGGGAGAGAGCGGGGCAGTGGGATTAGTTTGGAGATTGATACATGACTTTGGGAGAGAGCGGGGCAGTGGGATTAGTTTGGAGATCGATACAGGACTATGGGGAAAGAGCGGCGCAATGAGATTAGTTTGAGGATTGATGCAGGTCTATCGGAATGAGCGGGGCAGTGGGATTAGTTTGGAGATTGATACAGGGCTATGGGGAGAGAGCGAGGCAGTGGGATTAGTTTGGGGATTGCTGCAGGACTATTGGGAGAGAGCGGGGCAGTGGGATGAGTTTGGAGATTGATACAGGGTTATGGGGAGAGCGCGGGGCAGTGGGATTAGTTCAGAGATTGATACAGGACTATGTGGAGAGAGCGGGACAGTGGGATTAGTTTGGGGATTGATACAGGACTATGGGAAGAGAGCGGGGCAGTGGGATTAGTTTGAGGATTGATACAGGACTATGGGGAGAGAGCGGGGCAGTGGGATTAGTTTGGGCATGGATACAGGGCTATGGGGAGAGAGCGGGGCAGTGGGATTAGTTCGGAGATGGATACAGGACTATGGGGAGAGAGCGGGGCAGTGGGATTAGTTTGGAGATTGATACAGGACTATGGGGAGAGAGCGGAGCAGTGGGATTAGTTTGGAGATTGATACAGGGCTATTGGGAGAGAGCGGGGCAACGGGATTGGTTTGGGGATTGATACAGGACTATGGGGAGAGAGCGGGGCAGTGGGATTTGTTTGGGGATTGGTACAGGACTATGGGGAGAGAGCGGGTCATTGGGATTAGTTTGGGGATTGATACAGGACTATGAGGAGAGAGCGGGGCAGTGGGATTTGTTTGGAGATTGATACAGGGCTATGGGGAGAGAACGGGGCAGTGGGAATGGTTTGGGCATTGATACAGGACAATGGGAGAGAGCGGGGCAGTGGGATTAGTTTGGGTCTGATTGATACAGGGCTATGGCGAGAGAGCGGGACAGTGGGATTAGTTTGGAGATTGATACAGTTCTATGGGGAGAGAGCGGGGCAGTGGGATTAGTTTGGAGATTGATACAGGACTATGGGGAGAGAGCGGAGCAGTGGGATTAGTTTGGAGATTGATACAGGGCTATTGGGAGAGAGCGGGGCAACGGGATTAGTTTGGGGATTGATACATGACTGTGGGGAGAGAGCGGGGCAGTGGGATTTGTTTGGGGATTGGTACAGGACTATGGGGAGAGAGCGGGTCAGTGGGATTAGTTTGGGGATTGATACAGGACTATGAGGAGAGAGCGGGGCAGTGGGATTTGTTTGGAGATTGATACAGGGCTAGGGGAGAGAGCGCGGCAGTGGGATTAGTTTGGAGATTGATACAGGACTATGGGGAGAGAGCGGGGCAGTAGGATTAGTTTGGGGATTGCTAGAGGACTATGGGGAGAGGGCGGGGCAGTGGGATTAGTTTGGAGATTGATATAGGACTATGGGGAGAGAGCGGGGCAGTGGGATTAGTTTGGCGATTGATACAGTACTATGGGGAGAGAGCGGGGCAGTGGGATTAGTTTGGGGATTGATCCTGGACTATGGGGAGAGAGCGGGGCAGTGGGATTAGTTTGGGGATTGATACAGGACTGTGGGGAGAGAGTGGGGCAGTGGGATTAGTTTCGGGATTGATACAGGCATATGGGGAGAGAGCGGGGCAGTCGGATTAGTTTGGGGATTGATACAGGACTATGAGGAGAGAGCGGGGCTGTGGGATTAGTTTGTGGATTGATGTAGGAGTATGGGGAGAGAGCGGGTCAGTGGGATTAGTTTGGGGATTGATCCAGAGCTATGGGGAGAGAGCCGGGCTGTGGGATTAGTTAGGAATTGATACAGGACGATGGGGAGAGAGCGGGGCAGTGGGATTAGTTTGGGATTGATACAGGACTGTGGGGAGAGAGCGGGGCAGAGGGATTAGTTTGGGGATTGATAGAAGGACTGTGGGGAGAGAGCGGGGCAGTGGGATTTGTTTGGGGATTGATACAGGACTGTGGGTAGAGAGCGAGGCAGTGGGATTAGATTGGGGATTGATGCAGGGCTATGGGGAGAGAGTGGGGCTGTGGGATTAGTTTGCGGATTGATACAGGACTATGGGGAGAGAGCGGGGCAATGGGATTAGTTTGGGGATTGATACAGGACTGTGGGGAGAGAGCGGGGCAGTGGGATTTGTTTGGGGATTGGTACAGGACTATGGGGAGAGAGCGGGTCAGTGGGATTAGTTTGGGGATTGATACAGGACGATGAGGAGAGAGCGGGGCAGTGGGATTTGTTTGGAGATTGATACAGGGCTAGGGGAGAGAGCGGGGCAGTGGGATTAGTTTGGAGATTGATACAGCACTATGGGGAGAGAGCGGGGCAGTAGGATTAGTTTGGGGATTGCTAGAGGACGATGGGGAGAGGGCGGGGCAGTGGGATTAGTTTGGAGATTGATACAGGACTATGGGGAGAGAGCGGGGCAGTGGGATTAGTTTGGGGATTGATACAGTGGTATGGGGAGAGAACGGGGCAGAGGGATTAGTTTGGGGATTGATACAGGACTATGGGGAGAGAGCGGGGCAGTGGGATTAGTTTGGTGATTGATACAGGGCTACGGAGAGAGAGCGGGACAGTTGGATTAGTTTGGGGATTGATTGATACAGGGCTATGGCGAGAGAGCGGGACTGTGGGATTAGTTTGGAGATTGATACAGTTCTATGGGGAGAGAGCGGGGCAGTGGGATTAGTTTGGAGATTGATACAGGACTATGGGGAGAGAGCGGAGCAGTGGGATTAGTTTGGAGATTGATACAGGGCTATTGGGAGAGAGCGGGGCAACGGGATTAGTTTGGGGATTGATACAGGACTATGGGGAGAGAGCGGGGCAGTGGGATTTGTTTGGGGATTGGTACAGGACTATGGGGAGAGAGCGGGTCAGTGGGATTAGTTTGGGGAGTGATACACGACTATGAGGAGAGAGCGGGGCAGTGGGATTTGTTTGGAGATTGATACAGGGCTAGGGGAGAGAGCGGGGCAGTGGGATTAGTTTGGAGATTGATACAGGACTATGGGGAGAGAGCGGGGCAGTAGGATTATTTTGGGGATTGCTAGAGGACGATGGGGAGAGGGCGGGGCAGTGGGATTAGTTTGGAGATTGATACAGGACTATGGGGAGAGAGCGGGGCAGTGGGATTAGTTTGGCGATTGATACAGTACTATGGGGAGAGAGCGGTGCAGTGGGATTAGTTTGGGGATTGATCCTGGACTATGGGGAGAGAGCGGGGCAGTGGGATTAGTTTGGGGATTGATACAGGACTATGGGGAGAGAGTGGGGCAGTGGGATTAGTTTCGGGATTGATACAGGCATATGGGGAGAGAGCGGGGCAGTCGGATTAGTTTGGGGATTGATACAGGACTATGAGGAGAGAGCGGGGCAGTGGGATTAGTTTGGGGATTGATATAGGAGTATGGGGAGAGAGCGGGTCAGTGGGATTAGTTTGGGGATTGATCCAGAGTTATGGGGAGAGAGCCGGGCAGTGGGATTAGTTTGGAATTGATACAGGACAATGGGGAGAGAGCGGGGCAGTGGGATTAGTTTGGGATTGATACAGGACTGTGAGGAGAGAGCGGGGCTGAGGGATTAGTTTGGGGATTGATACAGGACTGTGGGGAGAGAGCGGGGCAGTGGGATTTGTTTGGGGATTGATACAGGACTGTGGGTAGAGAGCGAGGCAGTGGGATTAGATTGGGGATTGATGCAGGGCTATGGGGAGAGAGTGGGGCTGTGGGATTAGTTTGCGGATTGATACAGGACTATGGGGAGAGAGCGGGGCAGAGGGATTAGTTTGGGGATTGATACAGGACTATGGGGAGAGAGCGGGTGCAGTGGGATTAGTTTGGGGATTGATACAGTGGTATGGGGAGAGAACGGGGCAGAGGGATTAGTTTGGGGATTGATACAGGACTATGGGGAGAGAGCGGGGCAGTGGGATTAGTTTGGTGATTGATACAGGGCTACGGAGAGAGAGCGGGACAGTTGGATTAGTTTGTGGATTGATTCAGGACTATTGGTAGAGAGCGGGGCAGTGGGATTAGTTTTGGGAGTGATACAGGACTATGGGGAGAGAGCGGGGCAGTGGGATTAGTTTGGGGATTGATACAGGACTATGGGGAGAGAGCGGGGTAATGGGATTAGTTTGGGGATTGAAACAGGGCTATGGCGAGAGAGTGGGGCAGTGGGATTAGTTTGGGGAGTGATACAGGACTATGGGGAGAGAGCGGAGCAGTGGGATTAGTTTGGGGATTGATATAGTAATATGGGAAGTTAGCGGTGCAGTGGGATTAGTTTGGAGATTGATACAGGACTATGGGGAGAGAGCGGGGCAGTGGGATTAGTTTGGGGATTGATGCAGGACTATGGCGAGAGAGTGGGGCAGTGGGATTCGTTTGGGGATTAATACAGGTCTACGGAGAGAGAGAGGGACAGTGGGATTAGTTTGGCGATTGATACAGGACTATGTGTAGGGAACGATGCAGTGGGATTAGTTTGGAGATTGATACATGTCTATGGGGAGAGAGCGGGGCAGTGGGAGTAGTTTGGGATTGATACAGGACTATGGGGAGAGAGCGGGGCAGTGGGATTAGTTTGCGGATTGATGCAGGACTATGGTTAGAGAGCGAGGCAGTGGGATTAGTTTGGGGATTGATACAGGGCTATGGGGAGAGAGTGGGGCTGTGGGATTAGTTTGGAGATTGATACAGGTCTATGGGGAGAGAGCGGGGCAGTGGGATTAGTTTGGGGATTGATACAGGCTATGGGGAGAGAGCGGGGCAGAGGGATTAGTTTGGGGCTTGATCCAGGACTATGGGGAGAGAGCGGGGCAGTGGGATTAGTTTGCGGATTGATACAGGACTATGGGGAGAGAGCGTGGCAGAGGGATTAGTTTGGGGATTGATACAGGGCTATGGGGAGAGAGCGGGGCAGTGGGATTAGTTTGGGGATTGATACAGGGGTATGGGGAGAGAGCGGGGCAGAGGGATTAGTTTGGGGATTGATTCAGGACTATGGGGAGAGAGCGGGGCAGTGGGATTAGTTTGGGGATTGATACAGGGCTACGGAGAGAGAGCGGGACAGTTGGATTAGTTTGTGGATTGATACAGGACTATTGGTAGAGAGCGGGGCAGTGGGATTAGTTGGGGAGTGATACAGGACTATGGGGAGAGAGCGGGGCAGAGGGATTAGTTTGGGGCTTGATACAGGACTATGGGGAGAGAGCGGGGCAGTGGGATTAGTTTGCGGATTGATACAGGACTATGGGTAGGAACGATACAGTGGGATTAGTTTGGGGATTTATACTGTAATATGGGGAGGGAGCGGGGCAGTGGGATTAGTTTGGAGATTGATGCAGGACTATGGGGAGATAGCGGGGCAGTGGGATTAGTTTGGGGATTGAAACAGGGCTATGGCGAGAGAGTGGGGCAGTGGGATTAGTTTGGGGAGTGACACAGGACTATGGGGAGAGAGCGGGGCAGCGGGATTAGTTTGGGGATTGATACAGTAATATGGGGAGAGAGCGGGGCAGTGGGATTAGTTTGGAGATTGATACAGGGCTATGGGGAGAGAGCGAGGCAGTGGGATTAGTTTGGGGATTGATACAGGACTATTGGGAGAGAGCGGGGCAGTGGGATTAGTTTTGAGATTAATACAGGGTTATGGGGAGAGAGCGGGGCAGTGGGATTAGTTCAGAGATTGACACAGGACTATGTGGAGAGAGCGGGACAGTGGGATTAGTTTGGGGATTGATACAGGACTATGGGGAGAGAGCGGGGCAGTGGGATTAGTTTGAGGATTGATACAGGACTATGGGGAGAGATCGGGGCAGTGGGATTAGTTTGGGCATGGATACAGGGCTATGGGGAGAGAGCGGGGCAGTGAGATTAGTTTGAGGATTGATGCAGAGCTATCGGAAGAGAGCGGGGCAGTGGGATTAGTTTGGAGATTGATACAGGGCTATGGGGAGAGAGCGGGGCAGTGGGATTAGTTCGGAGATGGATACATGACTATGGGGAGAGAGCGGGGCAGTGGGATTAGTTTGGGGATTGATACAGGACTATGGGGAGAGAGCGGGGCAGTGGGATTAGTTTGGGGAATGAGGCAGGGCTATCGGAAGAGAGCGGGGCAGTGGGATTAGTTTGGGGATTGATACCGGACTATGGGGAGAGGGCGGGGCAGTGGGATTAGTTTGGTGATTGATACAGGGCTATGGGGAGAGAGCGGTGCAGTGAGATTAGTTTGAGGATTGATGCAGGGCTATCGGAGGAGAGCGGGACAGTGGGACTAGGTTGGAGATTGATACAGGGCTATGGGTTGAGAGCGGGGCAGTGGGAGTAGTTTGGAGATTGCTACAGGACTATGGGGAGAGAGCGGGGCAGTGGGATTAGTTTGGAGATTGATACAGGACTATGGGGAGAGAGCGGGGCAGTGGGATTAGTTTGGGGATTGATACAGGACTATGGGGAGAGAGCGGGAGAGTGGGATTAGTTTGGAGATTGAAACAGGGCTATGGGGAGAGAGCGGGGCAGTGGGATTAGTTCGGAGATGGATACAGGACTATGGGGAGAGAGCGGTGCAGTGGGATTAGTTTGGGGATTGATACAGGACTGTGGGGAGAGAGCGGGGCAGTGGGAGTAGTTTGTGGATTGATACAGAGCTATGGGGAGAGAGCGGGGCAGTGGGAATGGTTTGGGGATTGATACAGGACAATGGGGAGAGAGCGGGGCAGTGGGATTAGTTTGGGTCTGATTGATACAGGGCTATGGGGAGAGAGCGGGAGAGTGGGATTAGTTTGGAGATTGATACAGGGCTATGGGGAGAGAGCGGGGCAGTGGGATTAGTTCGGAGATGGATACAGGACTATGGGGAGAGAGCGGTGCAGTGGGATTAGTTTGGGGATTGATACAGGACGATGGGGAGAGAGCGGTGCAGTGGGATTAGTTTGGGGATTGATACAGGACGATGAGGAGAGAGCGGGGCAGTGGGATTATTTTGGAGATTAATACAGGGCTAGGGGAGAGAGCGGGGCAGTGAGATTAGTTTGAGGATTGATACAGGACTATGGGGAGAGAGCGGGGCAGTGGCATTAGTCTGGGGATTGCTAGAGGACTATGGGGAGAGGGCGGGGCAGTGGGATTAGTTTGAAGATTGATACAGGACTGTGGGGAGAGAGCGGGGCACTGGCATTAGTCTGGGGATTGCTGGAGGACTATGGGGAGAGGGCGGGGCAGTGGGATTAGTTTGGAGATTGATACAGGACTATGGGGAGAGAGCGGGGCAGTGGGATTAGTTTGGGGATTGATACAGTACTATGGGGGGAGAGCCGGGCAGTGGGATTAGTTTGGGGTTTGATACAGGACAATGGGGAGAGAGTGGGGCAGTGGGATTAGTTTGGGGATTGATACAGGCATATGGGGAGAGAGCGGGGAGTGAGATTAGTTTGGGGATTGATACAGGACTATGAGGAGTGAGCGGGGCAGTGGGATTAGTTTGGGGATTGATACAGGACTATGAGGAGAGAGCGGGGCAGTGGGATTAGTTTGGGATTGATACAGGACTGTGGGGAGAGAGCGGAGCAGTGGGATTAGTTTGGGGATTGATACAGGACTATGGTTAGAAAGCGAGGCAGTGGGATTAGTTTGGGGATTGATACAGGGCTATGGGGAGAGAGTGGGGCTGTGGGATTAGTTTGGAGATTGATACAGGTCTATGGGGAGAGAGCGGGGCAGTGGGATTAGTTTGGGGATTGATACAGACTATGGGGAGAGAGCGGGGCAGAGGGATTAGTTTGGGGCTTGATACAGGACTATGGGGAGAGAGCGGGGCAGTGGGATTAGTTTGCGGATTGATACAGGACAATGGGGAGAGAGCGTGGCAGAGGGATTAGTTTGGGGTTTGATACAGGCATATGGGGAGAGAGCGGGGCAGTGGGATTAGTTTGGGGATTGACACAGGGGTATGGGGAGAGAGCGGGGCAGAGGGATTAGTTTGGGGATTGATTCAGGACTATGGGGAGAGAGCGGGCAGTGGGATTAGTTTGGGGATTGATACAGGGCTACGGAGAGAGAGCGGGACAGTTGGATTAGTTTGTGGATTGATACAGGACTATTGGTAGAGAGCGGGGCAGTGGGATTAGTTTGGGGAGTGATACAGGACTATGGGGAGAGAGCGGGGCAGTGGGATTAGTTTGCGGATTGATACAGGACTATGGGGAGAGAGCGGGGCAGTGGGATTAGTTTGGAGATTGATACAGTAATATGGGGAGGGAGCGGGGCAGTGGGATTAGTTTGGAGATTGAAACATGGCTATGGCGAGAGAGTGGGGCAGTGGGATTAGTTTGGGGAGTGATACAGGACTATGGGGAGAGAGCGGGGCAGTGGGATTAGTTTGGGGATTGATACAGTAATATGGGGAGAGAGCGGGGCAGTGGGATTAGTTTGGAGATTGATACAGGGCTATGGGGAGAGAGCGAGGCAGTGGGATTAGTTTGGGGATTGATACAGAACTATTGGGAGAGAGCGGGGCAGTGGGATAAGTTTGGAGATTGATACAGGGTTATGGGGAGAGAGCGGGGCAGCGGGATTAGTTCAGAGATTGATACAGGACTATGTGGAGAGAGCGAGACAGTGGGATTAGTTTGGGGATTGATATAGGACTATGGGGAGAGAGCGGGGCAGTGGGATTAGTTTGAGGATTGATACAGGACTATGGGGAGAGAGCGGGGCAGTGGGATTAGTTTGGGCATGGATACAAGGCTATGGGTAGAGAGAGGGGCAGTGAGATTAGTCTGAGGATTGATGCAGGGCTATCGGAAGAGAGCGGGGCAGTGGGATTAGTTTGGAGATTGATACAGGGCTATGGGGAGAGAGCGGGGCAGTGGGATTAGTTCGGAGATGGATACAGGACTATGGGGAGAGAGCGGGGCAGTGGGATTAGTTTGGGGATTGATACAGGACTATGGGGAGAGAGCGGGGCAGTGGCATTAGTTTGGGGAATGAGGCAGGGCTATCGGAGGAGAGCGGGGCAGTGGGATTAGTTTGGAGATTGATACAGGACTATGGGGAGAGAGCGGGACAGTGGGATTAGTTTGGGGATTGATACCGGTCTATGGGGAGAGGGCGGGGCAGTGGGATTAGTTTGGTGATTGATACAGGGCTATGGGGAGAGAGCGGGGCAATGAGATTAGTTTGAGGATTGATGCAGGGCTATCGGAGGAGAGCGGGACAGTGGGACTACTTTGGAGATTGATACAGGGCTATGGGGTGAGAGTGGGGCAGTGGGAGTAGTTTGGAGATTGATACAGGTCGATGGGGAGAGAGCGGGGCAGTGGGATTAGTTTGGAGATTGATACAGGACTATGGGGAGAGAGCGGGGCAGTGGGATTAGTTTGGGGATTGATACAGGACTATGGGGAGAGAGCGGGGCTGTGGGATTAATTTTAGGATTGATACAGGACTGTGGGGAGAGAGCGGGGCAGTGGGAGTAGTTTGTGGATTGATACAGAGCTATGGGGAGAGAGCGGGGCAGTGGGACTGGTTTGGTGATTGATACAGGACTATGAGGAGAGAGCGGGGTAGTGGGATTAGTTTGGAGATTGATACAGGGCTATTGGGAGAGAGCGGGGCAATGGGATTAGTTTGGGGATTGATACAGGACTATGGGGAGAGAGCGGGGCAGTGGGATTTGTTTGGGGATTGGTACAGGACTGTGGGGAGAGAGCGGGTCAGTGGGATTAGTTTGGGGATTGATACAGGACTATGGGGAGAGAGCGGGGCAGTGGGATTAGTTTGGAGATTGATACAGGACTATGGGGAGAGAGCAGGGCAGTGGGATTAGTTTGGGGATTGATACAGGACGATGGGGAGAGAGCGGTGCAGTGGGATTAGTTTGGGGATTGATACAGGACTATGAGGAGAGAGCGGGGCAGTGGGATTAGTTTGGAGATTAATACAGGGCTAGGGGAGAGAGCGGGGCAGTGAGATTAGTTTGGAGATTGATACAGGACTATGGGGAGAAAGCGGGGCAGTGGCATTAGTCTGGGGATTGCTAGAGGACAATGGGGAGAGGGCGGGGCAGTGGGATTAGTTTGGAGATTGATACAGGACTATGGGGAGATAGCGGGTAGTGGGATTAGTTTGGGGTTTGATACAGTACTATGGGGAGAGAGCCGGGCAGTGGGATTAGTTTGGGGTTTGATACAGGACTATGGGGAGAGAGTGGGGCAGTGGGATTAGTTTGGGGATTGATACAGGCATATGGGGAGAGAGCGGGGCAGTGGGATTAGTTTGGGGATTGATACAGGACTATGAGGAGTGAGCGGGGCAGTGGGATTAGTTTGGGGATTGATACAGGACTATGGGGAGAGAGCGGGGCAGTGGGATTAGTTTGGGATTGATACAGGACTGTGGGGAGAGAGCGGGGCAGTTTGATTAGTTTGGGGATTGATACAGGACTACGGTTAGAGAGCGAGGCAGTGGGATTAGTTTGGGGATTGATACAGGGCTATGGGGAGAGAGCGGGGCAGTGGGATTAGTTAGGGGATTGATACAGGGGTATGGGGAGAGAGCGGGGCAGAGGGATTAGTTTGGGGATTGATTCAGGACTATGGGGAGAGAGCGGGGCAGTGGGATTAGTTTGGGGATTGATACAGGGCTACGGAGAGAGAGCGGGACAGTTGAATTAGTTTGTGGATTGATACAGGACTATTGGTAGAGAGCGGGGCAGTGGGATTAGTTTGGGGAGTGATACAGGACTATGGGGAGAGAGCGGGGCAAAGGGAATAGTTTGGGGCTTGATCCAGGACTATGGGGACAGAGCGGGGCAGTGGGATTAGTTTGCGGATTGATACAGGACTATGGGTAGGAACGATGCAGTGGGATTAGTTTGGGGATTGATACAGTAATATGGGGAGGGAGCGGGGCAGTGGGTTTAGTTTGCAGATTGAGGCAGGACTATGGGGAGAGAGCGGGGCAGTGGGATTAGTTTGGGGATTGAAACAGGGCTATGGCGAGAGAGTGGGGCAGTGGGATTAGTTTGGGGAGTGATACAGGACTATGGGGAGAGAACGGGGCAGTGGGATTAGTTTGGGGATTGATACAGTAATATGGGGAGAGAGCGGGGCAGTGGGATTAGTTTGGATATTGATACAGGACTATGGGGAGTGAGTGGGGCAGTGGGATTAGTTTGGGGATTAATACAGGTCTACGGAGAGAGAGAGGGACAGTGGGATTAGTTTGGGGATTGATACAGGACTATGGGTAGGAACGATGCAGTGGGATTAGTTTGGAGATTGATACAGGTCTATGGTGAGAGAGCGGGGCAGTGGGATTAGTTTGGGGATTGATACAGGGCTATGGGGACAGCGCAGTGCAGTGGGATTAGTTTGGGGATTGATACAGGACTATGGGGAGAGAGCGGGGCAGTGGGATTAGTTTGGGATTGATACAGGACTGTGGGGAGAGCGGGGCAGTGGGATTAGTTTGAGGATTGATTCAGGACTATGGGGAGAGAGCGGGGCAGTGGGATTAGTTTGAGAATTGATTCAGGACTATGGGGGAGAGAGGGGCAGTAGGATTAGTTTGTGGATTGATACAGGACTATGGGGAGAGAGCGGGTAAGTGGGATTAGTTTGGGGAGTGATACAGGACTTTGGGGAGAGAGCGGGGCAGTGGGATTAGTTTGGGGATTGATACAGTAATATGTGCAGAGAGCGGGGCAGTGGGATTAGTTTGGAGATTGATGCAGGACTATGGGGAGAGAGCGGGTCAGTGGGATTAGTTTGAGGATTGATACAGGACTATGGGGAGAGAGCGTGACAGTTGGATTAGTTTGGAGATTGAGGCAGGACCACGGGCAGAGAGCGGGTCAGTGGGATTAGTTTGGGATTGACACATGACGGTTGGGAGAGAGGGGCAGTGGGATTAGTTTGGGGATTGATACAGGACTATGGGGAGAGAGCGGGGCAGTGGGATTAGTTTGGGATTGATACAGGACTATGGGGAGAGAGCGGGGCAGTGGGATTAGTTTGGGGGTTGATACAGGGCTATGGGGAGAGAGCGGGGCAGTGGGATTAGTTTTGGGATTGATATACGAATATGGGTAGAGAGCGGGACAGTGGGATTAGTTTGGGGATTGATACAGGACTATGGGGAGAGAGCGGGTCGGTTGGATTAGTTTGGGGATTGATACAGGACTATGGGGAGAGAGCGGGGCAGTGCGATTAGTTTGGAGATTGATACAGGACTATGGGGAGAGAGCAGGGCAGTGGGATTAGTTTGGGGATTGATACAGGACGATGGGTACAGAGCGGTGCAGTGGGATTAGTTTGGGGATTGATACAGGACTATGAGGAGAGAGCGGGGCAGTGGGATTAGTTTGGAGATTGATACAGGGCTAGGGGAGAGAACGGGGCAGTGGGATTAGTTTGGAGATTGATACAGGACTATGGGGAGAGAACGGGGCAGTGGGATTAGTTTGGGGATTGATACAGTACTATGGGGATAGAGCGGGGCAGTGGGATTCGTTTGGGGATTGATACTGGACTATGGGGAGAGAGCGGGGCAGTGGGATTAGTTTGGGGAGTGATACAGGACTATGGGGAGAGAGCGGGGCAGTGGGATTAGTTTGGGGATTGATACAGTAATATGTGCAGAGAGCGGGGCAGTGGGATTAGTTTGGAGATTGATGCAGGACTATGGGGAGAGAGCGGGTCAGTGCGATTAGTTTGAGGATTGATATAGGACTATGGGGAGAGAGCGGGACAGTTGGATTAGTTTGGAGATTGAGGCAGGACCACGGGGAGAGCGCGGGTCAGTGGGATTAGTTTGGGATTGACACATGACTGTTGGGAGAGCGGGGCAGTGGGATTAGTTTGGGGATTGATACAGGACTATGGGGAGAGAGCGGGGCAGTGGGATTAGTTTGGGATTGATACAGGACTATGGGGAGAGAGCGGGGCAGTGGGATTAGTTTGGGGGTTGATACAGGGCTATGGGGAGAGAACAGGGCAGTGGGATTAGTTTTGGGATTGATATACTACTATGGGGAGAGAGCGGGACAGTGGGATTAGTTTGGGGATTGATACAGGACTATGGGGAGAGAGCGGGTCAGTGGGATTAGTTTGGGGATTGATACAGGACTATGGGGAGAGAGCGGGGCAGTGCGATTAGTTTGGAGATTGATACAAGACTATGGGGAGAGAGCAGGGCAGTGGGATTAGTTGGGGGATTGATACAGTACGATGGGGAGAGAGCGGTGCAGTGGGATTAGTTTGGGGATTGATACAGGGCTCGGGGAGAGAGCGGGGCAGTTGGATTAGTTTGGAGATTGATACAGGATATGGGGAGAGAGCGGGGCAGTGGGATTAGTTTGGGGATTGCTAGAGGACTATGGGGATCGGGCGGGGCAGTGGGATTAGTTTGGAATTGATACAGGACAATGGGGAGAGAGCGGGGCAGTGGGATTAGTTTGGGATTGATACAGGACTGTGAGGAGAGAGCGGGGCTGAGGGATTAGTTTGGGGATTGATACAGGACTGTGGGGAGAGAGCGGGGCAGTGGGATTTGTTTGGGGATTGATACAGGACTGTGGGTAGAGAGCGAGGCAGTGGGATTAGATTGGGGATTGATGCAGGGCTATGGGGAGAGAGTGGGGCTGTGGGATTAGTTTGCGGATTGATACAGGACTATGGGGAGAGAGCGGGGCAGAGGGATTAGTTTGGGGATTGATACAGGACTATGGGGAGAGAGCGGGTGCAGTGGGATTAGTTTGGGGATTGATACAGTGGTATGGGGAGAGAACGGGGCAGAGGGATTAGTTTGGGGATTGATACAGGACTATGGGGAGAGAGCGGGGCAGTGGGATTAGTTTGGTGATTGATACAGGGCTACGGAGAGAGAGCGGGACAGTTGGATTAGTTTGTGGATTGATTCAGGACTATTGGTAGAGAGCGGGGCAGTGGGATTAGTTTTGGGAGTGATACAGGACTATGGGGAGAGAGCGGGGCAGTGGGATTAGTTTGGGGATTGATACAGGACTATGGGGAGAGAGCGGGGTAATGGGATTAGTTTGGGGATTGAAACAGGGCTATGGCGAGAGAGTGGGGCAGTGGGATTAGTTTGGGGAGTGATACAGGACTATGGGGAGAGAGCGGAGCAGTGGGATTAGTTTGGGGATTGATATAGTAATATGGGAAGTTAGCGGTGCAGTGGGATTAGTTTGGAGATTGATACAGGACTATGGGGAGAGAGCGGGGCAGTGGGATTAGTTTGGGGATTGATGCAGGACTATGGCGAGAGAGTGGGGCAGTGGGATTCGTTTGGGGATTAATACAGGTCTACGGAGAGAGAGAGGGACAGTGGGATTAGTTTGGCGATTGATACAGGACTATGGGTAGGGAACGATGCAGTGGGATTAGTTTGGAGATTGATACATGTCTATGGGGAGAGAGCGGGGCAGTGGGAGTAGTTTGGGATTGATACAGGACTATGGGGAGAGAGCGGGGCAGTGGGATTAGTTTGCGGATTGATGCAGGACTATGGTTAGAGAGCGAGGCAGTGGGATTAGTTTGGGGATTGATACAGGGCTATGGGGAGAGAGTGGGGCTGTGGGATTAGTTTGGAGATTGATACAGGTCTATGGGGAGAGAGCGGGGCAGTGGGATTAGTTTGGGGATTGATACAGGCTATGGGGAGAGAGCGGGGCAGAGGGATTAGTTTGGGGCTTGATCCAGGACTATGGGGAGAGAGCGGGGCAGTGGGATTAGTTTGCGGATTGATACAGGACTATGGGGAGAGAGCGTGGCAGAGGGATTAGTTTGGGGATTGATACAGGGCTATGGGGAGAGAGCGGGGCAGTGGGATTAGTTTGGGGATTGATACAGGGGTATGGGGAGAGAGCGGGGCAGAGGGATTAGTTTGGGGATTGATTCAGGACTATGGGGAGAGAGCGGGGCAGTGGGATTAGTTTGGGGATTGATACAGGGCTACGGAGAGAGAGCGGGACAGTTGGATTAGTTTGTGGATTGATACAGGACTATTGGTAGAGAGCGGGGCAGTGGGATTAGTTGGGGAGTGATACAGGACTATGGGGAGAGAGCGGGGCAGAGGGATTAGTTTGGGGCTTGATACAGGACTATGGGGAGAGAGCGGGGCAGTGGGATTAGTTTGCGGATTGATACAGGACTATGGGTAGGAACGATACAGTGGGATTAGTTTGGGGATTTATACTGTAATATGGGGAGGGAGCGGGGCAGTGGGATTAGTTTGGAGATTGATGCAGGACTATGGGGAGATAGCGGGGCAGTGGGATTAGTTTGGGGATTGAAACAGGGCTATGGCGAGAGAGTGGGGCAGTGGGATTAGTTTGGGGAGTGACACAGGACTATGGGGAGAGAGCGGGGCAGCGGGATTAGTTTGGGGATTGATACAGTAATATGGGGAGAGAGCGGGGCAGTGGGATTAGTTTGGAGATTGATACAGGGCTATGGGGAGAGAGCGAGGCAGTGGGATTAGTTTGGGGATTGATACAGGACTATTGGGAGAGAGCGGGGCAGTGGGATTAGTTTTGAGATTAATACAGGGTTATGGGGAGAGAGCGGGGCAGTGGGATTAGTTCAGAGATTGACACAGGACTATGTGGAGAGAGCGGGACAGTGGGATTAGTTTGGGGATTGATACAGGACTATGGGGAGAGAGCGGGGCAGTGGGATTAGTTTGAGGATTGATACAGGACTATGGGGAGAGATCGGGGCAGTGGGATTAGTTTGGGCATGGATACAGGGCTATGGGGAGAGAGCGGGGCAGTGAGATTAGTTTGAGGATTGATGCAGAGCTATCGGAAGAGAGCGGGGCAGTGGGATTAGTTTGGAGATTGATACAGGGCTATGGGGAGAGAGCGGGGCAGTGGGATTAGTTCGGAGATGGATACATGACTATGGGGAGAGAGCGGGGCAGTGGGATTAGTTTGGGGATTGATACAGGACTATGGGGAGAGAGCGGGGCAGTGGGATTAGTTTGGGGAATGAGGCAGGGCTATCGGAAGAGAGCGGGGCAGTGGGATTAGTTTGGGGATTGATACCGGACTATGGGGAGAGGGCGGGGCAGTGGGATTAGTTTGGTGATTGATACAGGGCTATGGGGAGAGAGCGGTGCAGTGAGATTAGTTTGAGGATTGATGCAGGGCTATCGGAGGAGAGCGGGACAGTGGGACTAGGTTGGAGATTGATACAGGGCTATGGGTTGAGAGCGGGGCAGTGGGAGTAGTTTGGAGATTGCTACAGGACTATGGGGAGAGAGCGGGGCAGTGGGATTAGTTTGGAGATTGATACAGGACTATGGGGAGAGAGCGGGGCAGTGGGATTAGTTTGGGGATTGATACAGGACTATGGGGAGAGAGCGGGAGTGTGGGATTAGTTTGGAGATTGATACAGGGCTATGGGGAGAGAGCGGGGCAGTGGGATTAGTTCGGAGATGGATACAGGACTATGGGGAGAGAGCGGTGCAGTGGGATTAGTTTGGGGATTGATACAGGACTGTGGGGAGAGAGCGGGGCAGTGGGAGTAGTTTGTGGATTGATACAGAGCTATGGGGAGAGAGCGGGGCAGTGGGAATGGTTTGGGGATTGATACAGGACAATGGGGAGAGAGCGGGGCAGTGGGATTAGTTTGGGTCTGATTGATACAGGGCTATGGGGAGAGAGCGGGAGAGTGGGATTAGTTTGGAGATTGATACAGGGCTATGGGGAGAGAGCGGGGCAGTGGGATTAGTTCGGAGATGGATACAGGACTATGGGGAGAGAGCGGTGCAGTGGGATTAGTTTGGGGATTGATACAGGACGATGGGGAGAGAGCGGTGCAGTGGGATTAGTTTGGGGATTGATACAGGACGATGAGGAGAGAGCGGGGCAGTGGGATTATTTTGGAGATTAATACAGGGCTAGGGGAGAGAGCGGGGCAGTGAGATTAGTTTGAGGATTGATACAGGACTATGGGGAGAGAGCGGGGCAGTGGCATTAGTCTGGGGATTGCTAGAGGACTATGGGGAGAGGGCGGGGCAGTGGGATTAGTTTGAAGATTGATACAGGACTGTGGGGAGAGAGCGGGGCACTGGCATTAGTCTGGGGATTGCTGGAGGACTATGGGGAGAGGGCGGGGCAGTGGGATTAGTTTGGAGATTGATACAGGACTATGGGGAGAGAGCGGGGCAGTGGGATTAGTTTGGGGATTGATACAGTACTATGGGGGGAGAGCCGGGCAGTGGGATTAGTTTGGGGTTTGATACAGGACAATGGGGAGAGAGTGGGGCAGTGGGATTAGTTTGGGGATTGATACAGGCATATGGGGAGAGAGCGGGGAGTGAGATTAGTTTGGGGATTGATACAGGACTATGAGGAGTGAGCGGGGCAGTGGGATTAGTTTGGGGATTGATACAGGACTATGGGGAGAGAGCGGGGCAGTGGGATTAGTTTGGGATTGATACAGGACTGTGGGGAGAGAGCGGAGCAGTGGGATTAGTTTGGGGATTGATACAGGACTATGGTTAGAAAGCGAGGCAGTGGGATTAGTTTGGGGATTGATACAGGGCTATGGGGAGAGAGTGGGGCTGTGGGATTAGTTTGGAGATTGATACAGGTCTATGGGGAGAGAGCGGGGCAGTGGGATTAGTTTGGGGATTGATACAGACTATGGGGAGAGAGCGGGGCAGAGGGATTAGTTTGGGGCTTGATACAGGACTATGGGGAGAGAGCGGGGCAGTGGGATTAGTTTGCGGATTGATACAGGACAATGGGGAGAGAGCGTGGCAGAGGGATTAGTTTGGGGTTTGATACAGGCATATGGGGAGAGAGCGGGGCAGTGGGATTAGTTTGGGGATTGACACAGGGGTATGGGGAGAGAGCGGGGCAGAGGGATTAGTTTGGGGATTGATTCAGGACTATGGGGAGAGAGCGGGCAGTGGGATTAGTTTGGGGATTGATACAGGGCTACGGAGAGAGAGCGGGACAGTTGGATTAGTTTGTGGATTGATACAGGACTATTGGTAGAGAGCGGGGCAGTGGGATTAGTTTGGGGAGTGATACAGGACTATGGGGAGAGAGCGGGGCAGTGGGATTAGTTTGCGGATTGATACAGGACTATGGGGAGAGAGCGGGGCAGTGGGATTAGTTTGGAGATTGATACAGTAATATGGGGAGGGAGCGGGGCAGTGGGATTAGTTTGGAGATTGAAACATGGCTATGGCGAGAGAGTGGGGCAGTGGGATTAGTTTGGGGAGTGATACAGGACTATGGGGAGAGAGCGGGGCAGTGGGATTAGTTTGGGGATTGATACAGTAATATGGGGAGAGAGCGGGGCAGTGGGATTAGTTTGGAGATTGATACAGGGCTATGGGGAGAGAGCGAGGCAGTGGGATTAGTTTGGGGATTGATACAGAACTATTGGGAGAGAGCGGGGCAGTGGGATAAGTTTGGAGATTGATACAGGGTTATGGGGAGAGAGCGGGGCAGCGGGATTAGTTCAGAGATTGATACAGGACTATGTGGAGAGAGCGAGACAGTGGGATTAGTTTGGGGATTGATATAGGACTATGGGGAGAGAGCGGGGCAGTGGGATTAGTTTGAGGATTGATACAGGACTATGGGGAGAGAGCGGGGCAGTGGGATTAGTTTGGGCATGGATACAAGGCTATGGGTAGAGAGAGGGGCAGTGAGATTAGTCTGAGGATTGATGCAGGGCTATCGGAAGAGAGCGGGGCAGTGGGATTAGTTTGGAGATTGATACAGGGCTATGGGGAGAGAGCGGGGCAGTGGGATTAGTTCGGAGATGGATACAGGACTATGGGGAGAGAGCGGGGCAGTGGGATTAGTTTGGGGATTGATACAGGACTATGGGGAGAGAGCGGGGCAGTGGCATTAGTTTGGGGAATGAGGCAGGGCTATCGGAGGAGAGCGGGGCAGTGGGATTAGTTTGGAGATTGATACAGGACTATGGGGAGAGAGCGGGACAGTGGGATTAGTTTGGGGATTGATACCGGTCTATGGGGAGAGGGCGGGGCAGTGGGATTAGTTTGGTGATTGATACAGGGCTATGGGGAGAGAGCGGGGCAATGAGATTAGTTTGAGGATTGATGCAGGGCTATCGGAGGAGAGCGGGACAGTGGGACTACTTTGGAGATTGATACAGGGCTATGGGGTGAGAGTGGGGCAGTGGGAGTAGTTTGGAGATTGATACAGGTCGATGGGGAGAGAGCGGGGCAGTGGGATTAGTTTGGAGATTGATACAGGACTATGGGGAGAGAGCGGGGCAGTGGGATTAGTTTGGGGATTGATACAGGACTATGGGGAGAGAGCGGGGCTGTGGGATTAATTTTAGGATTGATACAGGACTGTGGGGAGAGAGCGGGGCAGTGGGAGTAGTTTGTGGATTGATACAGAGCTATGGGGAGAGAGCGGGGCAGTGGGACTGGTTTGGTGATTGATACAGGACTATGAGGAGAGAGCGGGGTAGTGGGATTAGTTTGGAGATTGATACAGGGCTATTGGGAGAGAGCGGGGCAATGGGATTAGTTTGGGGATTGATACAGGACTATGGGGAGAGAGCGGGGCAGTGGGATTTGTTTGGGGATTGGTACAGGACTGTGGGGAGAGAGCGGGTCAGTGGGATTAGTTTGGGGATTGATACAGGACTATGGGGAGAGAGCGGGGCAGTGGGATTAGTTTGGAGATTGATACAGGACTATGGGGAGAGAGCAGGGCAGTGGGATTAGTTTGGGGATTGATACAGGACGATGGGGAGAGAGCGGTGCAGTGGGATTAGTTTGGGGATTGATACAGGACTATGAGGAGAGAGCGGGGCAGTGGGATTAGTTTGGAGATTAATACAGGGCTAGGGGAGAGAGCGGGGCAGTGAGATTAGTTTGGAGATTGATACAGGACTATGGGGAGAAAGCGGGGCAGTGGCATTAGTCTGGGGATTGCTAGAGGACAATGGGGAGAGGGCGGGGCAGTGGGATTAGTTTGGAGATTGATACAGGACTATGGGGAGATAGCGGGTAGTGGGATTAGTTTGGGGTTTGATACAGTACTATGGGGAGAGAGCCGGGCAGTGGGATTAGTTTGGGGTTTGATACAGGACTATGGGGAGAGAGTGGGGCAGTGGGATTAGTTTGGGGATTGATACAGGCATATGGGGAGAGAGCGGGGCAGTGGGATTAGTTTGGGGATTGATACAGGACTATGAGGAGTGAGCGGGGCAGTGGGATTAGTTTGGGGATTGATACAGGACTATGGGGAGAGAGCGGGGCAGTGGGATTAGTTTGGGATTGATACAGGACTGTGGGGAGAGAGCGGGGCAGTTTGATTAGTTTGGGGATTGATACAGGACTACGGTTAGAGAGCGAGGCAGTGGGATTAGTTTGGGGATTGATACAGGGCTATGGGGAGAGAGCGGGGCAGTGGGATTAGTTAGGGGATTGATACAGGGGTATGGGGAGAGAGCGGGGCAGAGGGATTAGTTTGGGGATTGATTCAGGACTATGGGGAGAGAGCGGGGCAGTGGGATTAGTTTGGGGATTGATACAGGGCTACGGAGAGAGAGCGGGACAGTTGAATTAGTTTGTGGATTGATACAGGACTATTGGTAGAGAGCGGGGCAGTGGGATTAGTTTGGGGAGTGATACAGGACTATGGGGAGAGAGCGGGGCAAAGGGAATAGTTTGGGGCTTGATCCAGGACTATGGGGACAGAGCGGGGCAGTGGGATTAGTTTGCGGATTGATACAGGACTATGGGTAGGAACGATGCAGTGGGATTAGTTTGGGGATTGATACAGTAATATGGGGAGGGAGCGGGGCAGTGGGTTTAGTTTGCAGATTGAGGCAGGACTATGGGGAGAGAGCGGGGCAGTGGGATTAGTTTGGGGATTGAAACAGGGCTATGGCGAGAGAGTGGGGCAGTGGGATTAGTTTGGGGAGTGATACAGGACTATGGGGAGAGAACGGGGCAGTGGGATTAGTTTGGGGATTGATACAGTAATATGGGGAGAGAGCGGGGCAGTGGGATTAGTTTGGATATTGATACAGGACTATGGGGAGTGAGTGGGGCAGTGGGATTAGTTTGGGGATTAATACAGGTCTACGGAGAGAGAGAGGGACAGTGGGATTAGTTTGGGGATTGATACAGGACTATGGGTAGGAACGATGCAGTGGGATTAGTTTGGAGATTGATACAGGTCTATGGTGAGAGAGCGGGGCAGTGGGATTAGTTTGGGGATTGATACAGGGCTATGGGGACAGCGCAGTGCAGTGGGATTAGTTTGGGGATTGATACAGGACTATGGGGAGAGAGCGGGGCAGTGGGATTAGTTTGGGATTGATACAGGACTGTGGGGAGAGCGGGGCAGTGGGATTAGTTTGAGGATTGATTCAGGACTATGGGGAGAGAGCGGGGCAGTGGGATTAGTTTGAGAATTGATTCAGGACTATGGGGGAGAGAGGGGCAGTAGGATTAGTTTGTGGATTGATACAGGACTATGGGGAGAGAGCGGGTAAGTGGGATTAGTTTGGGGAGTGATACAGGACTTTGGGGAGAGAGCGGGGCAGTGGGATTAGTTTGGGGATTGATACAGTAATATGTGCAGAGAGCGGGGCAGTGGGATTAGTTTGGAGATTGATGCAGGACTATGGGGAGAGAGCGGGTCAGTGGGATTAGTTTGAGGATTGATACAGGACTATGGGGAGAGAGCGTGACAGTTGGATTAGTTTGGAGATTGAGGCAGGACCACGGGCAGAGAGCGGGTCAGTGGGATTAGTTTGGGATTGACACATGACGGTTGGGAGAGAGGGGCAGTGGGATTAGTTTGGGGATTGATACAGGACTATGGGGAGAGAGCGGGGCAGTGGGATTAGTTTGGGATTGATACAGGACTATGGGGAGAGAGCGGGGCAGTGGGATTAGTTTGGGGGTTGATACAGGGCTATGGGGAGAGAGCGGGGCAGTGGGATTAGTTTTGGGATTGATATACGAATATGGGTAGAGAGCGGGACAGTGGGATTAGTTTGGGGATTGATACAGGACTATGGGGAGAGAGCGGGTCGGTTGGATTAGTTTGGGGATTGATACAGGACTATGGGGAGAGAGCGGGGCAGTGCGATTAGTTTGGAGATTGATACAGGACTATGGGGAGAGAGCAGGGCAGTGGGATTAGTTTGGGGATTGATACAGGACGATGGGTACAGAGCGGTGCAGTGGGATTAGTTTGGGGATTGATACAGGACTATGAGGAGAGAGCGGGGCAGTGGGATTAGTTTGGAGATTGATACAGGGCTAGGGGAGAGAACGGGGCAGTGGGATTAGTTTGGAGATTGATACAGGACTATGGGGAGAGAACGGGGCAGTGGGATTAGTTTGGGGATTGATACAGTACTATGGGGATAGAGCGGGGCAGTGGGATTCGTTTGGGGATTGATACTGGACTATGGGGAGAGAGCGGGGCAGTGGGATTAGTTTGGGGAGTGATACAGGACTATGGGGAGAGAGCGGGGCAGTGGGATTAGTTTGGGGATTGATACAGTAATATGTGCAGAGAGCGGGGCAGTGGGATTAGTTTGGAGATTGATGCAGGACTATGGGGAGAGAGCGGGTCAGTGCGATTAGTTTGAGGATTGATATAGGACTATGGGGAGAGAGCGGGACAGTTGGATTAGTTTGGAGATTGAGGCAGGACCACGGGGAGAGCGCGGGTCAGTGGGATTAGTTTGGGATTGACACATGACTGTTGGGAGAGCGGGGCAGTGGGATTAGTTTGGGGATTGATACAGGACTATGGGGAGAGAGCGGGGCAGTGGGATTAGTTTGGGATTGATACAGGACTATGGGGAGAGAGCGGGGCAGTGGGATTAGTTTGGGGGTTGATACAGGGCTATGGGGAGAGAACAGGGCAGTGGGATTAGTTTTGGGATTGATATACTACTATGGGGAGAGAGCGGGACAGTGGGATTAGTTTGGGGATTGATACAGGACTATGGGGAGAGAGCGGGTCAGTGGGATTAGTTTGGGGATTGATACAGGACTATGGGGAGAGAGCGGGGCAGTGCGATTAGTTTGGAGATTGATACAAGACTATGGGGAGAGAGCAGGGCAGTGGGATTAGTTGGGGGATTGATACAGTACGATGGGGAGAGAGCGGTGCAGTGGGATTAGTTTGGGGATTGATACAGGGCTCGGGGAGAGAGCGGGGCAGTTGGATTAGTTTGGAGATTGATACAGGATATGGGGAGAGAGCGGGGCAGTGGGATTAGTTTGGGGATTGCTAGAGGACTATGGGGATCGGGCGGGGCAGTGGGATTAGTTTGGAGATTGATACAGGACAATGGGGAGAGAGTGGGGCAGTGGGATTAGTTTGGGGATTGATACAGTACTATGGGGATAGAGCGGGGCAGTGGGATTCGTTTGGGGATTGATACTGGACTATGGGGAGAGAGCGGGGCAGTGGGATTAGTTTGCGGATTGATACAGGACTATGGGGATAGAGTGGGGCAGTGGGATTAGTTTGGGGAGTGATACAGGCATCTGGGGAGAGAGCGGGGCAGTGGGATTAGTTTGGGTTTTGATACAGGACTATGAGGAGAGAGCGGGGCAGTGGGATTAGTTTGGAATTGATACAGGACTATGGGGAGAGAGTGGGGCAGTGGGATTAGTTTGGGATTGATACAGGACTATGGTTAGAGAGCGAGGCAGTGGGATTAGTTTGGGGATTGATACAGGGCTGTGGGGAGAGAGTGGGGCTGTGGGATTAGTTTGGAGATTGAAACAGGTCTATGGGGGGAGAGCGGGGCAGTGGGATTAGTTTGGGGATTGATACAGACTATGGGGAGAGAGCGGGGCAGAGGGATTAGTTTGGGGCTTGACACAGGACTATGGGGAGAGAGCGGGGCAGTGGGATTAGTTTGCGGATTGATGCAGGACTATGGGGAGAGAGCGTGGCAGAGGGATTAGTTTGGGGATTGATACAGGGCTATGGGGAGAGAGCGGGGCAGTGGGATTAGTTTGGGGATTGATACAGGGGTATGGGGAGAGAGCGGGGCAGAGGGATTAGTTTGGGGATTGATTCAGGACTATGGGGGGAGAGCGGGCAGTGGGATTAGTTTGGGGATTGATACAGGGCTACGGAGAGAGAGCGGGACAGTTGGATTAGTTTGTGGATTGATACAGGACTATTGGTAGAGAGCGGGGCAGTGGGATTAGTTTGGGGAGTGATACAGGACTATGGGGAGAGAGCGGGGCAGTGGGATTAGTTTGCGGATTGATACAGGACTATGGGTAGGAACGATGCAGTGGGATTAGTTTGGGGATTGATACAGTAATATGGGGAGGGAGCGGGGCAGTGGGATTAGTTTGGAGATTGAAACAGGGCTATGGCGAGAGAGTGGGGCAGTGGGATTAGTTTGGGGAGTGATACAGGACTATGGGGAGAGAGCGGGGCAGTGGGATTAGTTTGGGGATTGATACAGTAATATGGGGAGAGAGCGGGGCAGTGGGACTAGTTTGGAGATTGATACAGGGCTATGGGGAGATAGCGAGGCAGTGGGATTAGTTTGGGGATTGATACAGAAATATTGGGAGAGAGCGGGACAGTGGGATTAGTTTGGGGATTGATATAGGACTATGGGGAGAGAGCGGGGCAGTGGGATTAGTTTGAGGATTGATACAGGACTATGGGGAGAGAGCGGGGCAGTGGGATTAGTTTGGGCATGGATACAAGGCTATGGGGAGAGAGCGGGGCAGTGAGATTAGTCTGAGGATTGATGCAGGGCTATCGGAAGAGAGCGGGGCAGTCGGATTAGTTTGGAGATTGATACAGGGCTATGGGGAGAGAGCGGGGCAGTGGGATTAGTTCGGAGATGGATACAGGACTATGGGGAGAGAGCGGGGCAGTGGGATTAGTTTGGGGCTTGATACAGGACTATGGGGAGAGAGCGGGGCAGTGGCATTAGTTTGGGGAATGAGGCAGGGCTATCGGAGGAGAGCGGGGCAGTGGGATTAGGTTGGAGATTGATACAGGACTATGGGGAGAGAGCGGGACAGTGGGATTAGTTTGGGGATTGATACCGGACTATGGGGAGAGGGCGGGGCAGTGGGATTAGTTTGGTGATTGATACAGGGCTATGGGGAGAGAGCGGGGCAGTGAGATTAGTTTGAGGATTGATGCAGGGCTATCGGAGGAGAGCGGGACAGTGGGACTAGTTTGGAGATTGATACAGGGCTATGGGGTGAGAGCGGGGCAGTGGGAGTAGTTTGGAGATTGATACAGGACTATGGGGTGGGAGCGGGGCAGTGGGATTAGTTTGGAGATTGATACAGGACTATGGGGAGAGAGCGGGGCAGTGGGATTAGTTTGGGGATTGCTCCAGGACTATGGGGAGAGAGCGGGGCAGTGGGATTAATTTTAGGATTGATACAGGACTGTGGAGAGAGAGCGGGGCAGTGGGAGTAGTTTGTGGATTGATACAGGACTATGAGGAGAGAGCGGGGCAGTGGGATTAGTTTGGAGATTGATACAGGACTATGGGGAGAGAGCGGGGCAGTGGGAATGGTTTGGGCATTGATACAGGACTATGAGGAGAGAGCGGGGTAGTGGGATTAGTTTGGAGATTGATACAGGGCTATTGGGAGAGAGCGGGGCAATGGGATTAGTTTGGGGATTGATACAGGACTATGGGGAGAGAGCGGGGCATTGGGATTTGTTTGGGGATTGGTACAGGACTGTGGGGAGAGAGCGGGTCAGTGGGATTAGTTTGGGGATTGATACAGGACTATGGGGAGAGAGCGCGGCAGTGGGATTAGTTTGGAGATTGATACAGGACTATGGGGAGAGAGCAGGGCAGTGGGATTAGTTTGGGGATTGATACAGGACGATGGGGAGAGAGCGGTGCAGTGGGATTAGTTTGGGGATTGATACAGGACTATGAGGAGAGAGCGGGGCAGTGGGATTAGTTTGGAGATTAATACAGGGCTAGGGGAGAGAGCGGGGCAGTGAGATTAGTTTGGAGATTGATACAGGACTATGGGGAGAAAGCGGGGCAGTGGCATTAGTCTGGGGATTGCTAGAGGACAATGGGGAGAGGGCGGGGCAGTGGGATTAGTTTGGAGATTGATACAGGACTATGGGGAGAGAGCGGGGCAGTGGGATTAGTTTGGGGACTGATACAGTACTATGGGGAGAGAGCCGGGCAGTGGGATTAGTTTGGGGTTTGATACAGGACTATGGGGAGAGAGTGGGGCAGTGGGATTAGTTTGGGGATTGATACAGGCATATGGGGAGAGAGCGGGGCAGTGGGATTAGTTTGGGGATTGATACAGGACTATGAGGAGTGAGCGGGGCAGTGGGATTAGTTTGGGGAATGATACAGGACAATGGGGAGAGAGCGGGGCAGTGGGATTAGTTTGGGATTGATACAGGACTGTGGGGAGAGAGCGGGGCAGTTTGATTAGTTTGGGGATTGATACAGGACTATGGTTAGAGAGCGAGGCAGTGGGATTAGTTTGGGGATTGATACAGGGCTACGGGGAGAGAGTGGGGCTGTGGGATTAGTTTGGAGATTGATACAGGTCTATGGGGAGAGAGCGGGGCAGTGGGTTTAGTTTGGGGATTGATACAGACTATGGGGAGAGAGCGGGGCAGAGGGATTAGTTTGGGGCTTGATACAGGACAATGGGGAGAGAGCGGGGCAGTGGGACTAGTTTGCGGATTGATACAGGACTATGGGGAGAGAGCGTGGCTGAGGGATTAGTTTGGTGATTGATACAGGGCTATGGGGAGAGAGCGGGGCAGTGGGATTAGTTAGGGGATTGATACAGGGGTATGGGGAGAGAGCGGGGCAGAGGGATTAGTTTGGGGATTGATTCAGGACTATGGGGAGAGAGTGGGCAGTGGGATTAGTTTGGGGATTGATACAGGGCTACGGAGAGAGAGCAGGACAGTTGAATTAGTTTGTGGATTGATACAGGGCTATTGGTAGAGAGCGGGGCAGTGCGATTAGTTTGGAGATTGATACAAGACTATGGGGAGAGAGCAGGGCAGTGGGATTAGTTGGGGGATTGATACAGTACGATGGGGAGAGAGCGGTGCAGTGGGATTAGTTTGGGGATTGATACAGGGCTCGGGGAGAGAGCGGGGCAGTTGGATTAGTTTGGAGATTGATACAGGATATGGGGAGAGAGCGGGGCAGTGGGATTAGTTTGGGGATTGCTAGAGGACTATGGGGATCGGGCGGGGCAGTGGGATTAGTTTGGAGATTGATACAGGACAATGGGGAGAGAGCGGGGCAGTGGGATTAGTTTGGGGATTGATACAGTACTATGGGGATAGAGCGGGGCAGTGGGATTCGTTTGGGGATTGATACTGGACTATGGGGAGAGAGCGGGGCAGTGGGATTAGTTTGCGGATTGATACAGGACTATGGGGATAGAGTGGGGCAGTGGGATTAGTTTGGGGAGTGATACAGGCATCTGGGGAGAGAGCGGGGCAGTGGGATTAGTTTGGGTTTTGATACAGGACTATGAGGAGAGAGCGGGGCAGTGGGATTAGTTTGGAATTGATACAGGACTATGGGGAGAGAGTGGGGCAGTGGGATTAGTTTGGGATTGATACAGGACTATGGTTAGAGAGCGAGGCAGTGGGATTAGTTTGGGGATTGATACAGGGCTGTGGGGAGAGAGTGGGGCTGTGGGATTAGTTTGGAGATTGAAACAGGTCTATGGGGGGAGAGCGGGGCAGTGGGATTAGTTTGGGGATTGATACAGACTATGGGGAGAGAGCGGGGCAGAGGGATTAGTTTGGGGCTTGATACAGGACTATGGGGAGAGAGCGGGGCAGTGGGATTAGTTTGCGGATTGATGCAGGACTATGGGGAGAGAGCGTGGCAGAGGGATTAGTTTGGGGATTGATACAGGGCTATGGGGAGAGAGCGGGGCAGTGGGATTAGTTTGGGGATTGATACAGGGGTATGGGGAGAGAGCGGGGCAGAGGGATTAGTTTGGGGATTGATTCAGGACTATGGGGGGAGAGCGGGCAGTGGGATTAGTTTGGGGATTGATACAGGGCTACGGAGAGAGAGCGGGACAGTTGGATTAGTTTGTGGATTGATACAGGACTATTGGTAGAGAGCGGGGCAGTGGGATTAGTTTGGGGAGTGATACAGGACTATGGGGAGAGAGCGGGGCAGTGGGATTAGTTTGCGGATTGATACAGGACTATGGGTAGGAACGATGCAGTGGGATTAGTTTGGGGATTGATACAGTAATATGGGGAGGGAGCGGGGCAGTGGGATTAGTTTGGAGATTGAAACAGGGCTATGGCGAGAGAGTGGGGCAGTGGGATTAGTTTGGGGAGTGATACAGGACTATGGGGAGAGAGCGGGGCAGTGGGATTAGTTTGGGGATTGATACAGTAATATGGGGAGAGAGCGGGGCAGTGGGACTAGTTTGGAGATTGATACAGGGCTATGGGGAGATAGCGAGGCAGTGGGATTAGTTTGGGGATTGATACAGAAATATTGGGAGAGAGCGGGACAGTGGGATTAGTTTGGGGATTGATATAGGACTATGGGGAGAGAGCGGGGCAGTGGGATTAGTTTGAGGATTGATACAGGACTATGGGGAGAGAGCGGGGCAGTGGGATTAGTTTGGGCATGGATACAAGGCTATGGGGAGAGAGCGGGGCAGTGAGATTAGTCTGAGGATTGATGCAGGGCTATCGGAAGAGAGCGGGGCAGTCGGATTAGTTTGGAGATTGATACAGGGCTATGGGGAGAGAGCGGGGCAGTGGGATTAGTTCGGAGATGGATACAGGACTATGGGGAGAGAGCGGGGCAGTGGGATTAGTTTGGGGCTTGATACAGGACTATGGGGAGAGAGCGGGGCAGTGGCATTAGTTTGGGGAATGAGGCAGGGCTATCGGAGGAGAGCGGGGCAGTGGGATTAGGTTGGAGATTGATACAGGACTATGGGGAGAGAGCGGGACAGTGGGATTAGTTTGGGGATTGATACCGGACTATGGGGAGAGGGCGGGGCAGTGGGATTAGTTTGGTGATTGATACAGGGCTATGGGGAGAGAGCGGGGCAGTGAGATTAGTTTGAGGATTGATGCAGGGCTATCGGAGGAGAGCGGGACAGTGGGACTAGTTTGGAGATTGATACAGGGCTATGGGGTGAGAGCGGGGCAGTGGGAGTAGTTTGGAGATTGATACAGGACTATGGGGTGGGAGCGGGGCAGTGGGATTAGTTTGGAGATTGATACAGGACTATGGGGAGAGAGCGGGGCAGTGGGATTAGTTTGGGGATTGCTCCAGGACTATGGGGAGAGAGCGGGGCAGTGGGATTAATTTTAGGATTGATACAGGACTGTGGAGAGAGAGCGGGGCAGTGGGAGTAGTTTGTGGATTGATACAGGACTATGAGGAGAGAGCGGGGCAGTGGGATTAGTTTGGAGATTGATACAGGACTATGGGGAGAGAGCGGGGCAGTGGGAATGGTTTGGGCATTGATACAGGACTATGAGGAGAGAGCGGGGTAGTGGGATTAGTTTGGAGATTGATACAGGGCTATTGGGAGAGAGCGGGGCAATGGGATTTGTTTGGGGATTGATACAGGACTATGGGGAGAGAGCGGGGCATTGGGATTTGTTTGGGGATTGGTACAGGACTGTGGGGAGAGAGCGGGTCAGTGGGATTAGTTTGGGGATTGATACAGGACTATGGGGAGAGAGCGCGGCAGTGGGATTAGTTTGGAGATTGATACAGGACTATGGGGAGAGAGCAGGGCAGTGGGATTAGTTTGGGGATTGATACAGGACGATGGGGAGAGAGCGGTGCAGTGGGATTAGTTTGGGGATTGATACAGGACTATGAGGAGAGAGCGTGGCAGTGGGATTAGTTTGGAGATTAATACAGGGCTAGGGGAGAGAGCGGGGCAGTGAGATTAGTTTGGAGATTGATACAGGACTATGGGGAGAAAGCGGGGCAGTGGCATTAGTCTGGGGATTGCTAGAGGACAATGGGGAGAGGGCGGGGCAGTGGGATTAGTTTGGAGATTGATACAGGACTATGGGGAGAGAGCGGGGCAGTGGGATTAGTTTGGGGACTGATACAGTACTATGGGGAGAGAGCCGGGCAGTGGGATTAGTTTGGGGTTTGATACAGGACTATGGGGAGAGAGTGGGGCAGTGGGATTAGTTTGGGGATTGATACAGGCATATGGGGAGAGAGCGGGGCAGTGGGATTAGTTTGGGGATTGATACAGGACTATGAGGAGTGAGCGGGGCAGTGGGATTAGTTTGGGGAATGATACAGGACAATGGGGAGAGAGCGGGGCAGTGGGATTAGTTTGGGATTGATACAGGACTGTGGGGAGAGAGCGGGGCAGTTTGATTAGTTTGGGGATTGATACAGGACTATGGTTAGAGAGCGAGGCAGTGGGATTAGTTTGGGGATTGATACAGGGCTACGGGGAGAGAGTGGGGCTGTGGGATTAGTTTGGAGATTGATACAGGTCTATGGGGAGAGAGCGGGGCAGTGGGTTTAGTTTGGGGATTGATACAGACTATGGGGAGAGAGCGGGGCAGAGGGATTAGTTTGGGGCTTGATACAGGACAATGGGGAGAGAGCGGGGCAGTGGGACTAGTTTGCGGATTGATACAGGACTATGGGGAGAGAGCGTGGCTGAGGGATTAGTTTGGTGATTGATACAGGGCTATGGGGAGAGAGCGGGGCAGTGGGATTAGTTAGGGGATTGATACAGGGGTATGGGGAGAGAGCGGGGCAGAGGGATTAGTTTGGGGATTGATTCAGGACTATGGGGAGAGAGTGGGCAGTGGGATTAGTTTGGGGATTGATACAGGGCTACGGAGAGAGAGCAGGACAGTTGAATTAGTTTGTGGATTGATACAGGGCTATTGGTAGAGAGCGGGGCAGTGGGATTAGTTTGGGGAGTGATACAGGACTATGGGGAGAGAGCGGGGCAGAGGGAATAGTTTGGGGCTTGATCCAGGACTATGGGGACAGAGGGGGGCAGTGGGATTAGTTTGCGGATTGATACAGGACTATGGGTAGGAACGATGCAGTGGGATTAGTTTGGGGATTGATACAGTAATATGGGGAGGGAGCGGGGCAGTGGGTTTAGTTTGCAGATTGATGCAGGACTATGGGGAGAGAGCGGGGCAGTGGGATTAGTTTGGGGATTGAAACAGGGCTATGGCGAGAGAGTGGGGCAGTGGGATTAGTTTGGGGAGTGATACAGGACTATGGGGAGAGAACGGGGCAGTGGGATTAGTTTGGGGATTGATACAGTAATATGGGGAGAGAGCGGGGCAGTGGGATTAGTTTGGATATTGATACAGGACTATGGGGAGAGAGTGGGGCAGTGGGATTAGTTTGGGGATTAATACAGGTCTACGGAGAGAGAGAGGGACAGTGGGATTAGTTTGGGGATTGATACAGGACTATGGGTAGGAACGATGCAGTGGGATTAGTTTGGAGATTGATACAGGTCTATGGTGAGAGAGCGGGGCAGTGGGATTAGTTTGGGGATTGATACAGGGCTATGGGGAGAGCGCAGTGCAGTGGGATTAGTTTGGAGATTGATAC
The DNA here is from genome assembly GCF_044704955.1 of Pristiophorus japonicus. NCBI lineage: Eukaryota > Metazoa > Chordata > Chondrichthyes > Pristiophoridae > Pristiophorus > Pristiophorus japonicus. Next base: position 709,540 of record NW_027252166.1, on the reverse strand, counting down.
AGGACTATGGGGAGAGAGCGGGGCAGTGGGATTAGTTTGGGATTGATACCGGACTGTGGGGAGAGCGGGGCAGTGGGATTAGTTTGAGGATTGATTCAGGACTATGGGGAGAGAGCGGGGCAGTGGGATTAGTTTGAGAATTGATTCAGGACTATGGGGGAGAGCGGGGCAGTAGGATTAGTTTGTGGATTGATACAGGACTATGGGGAGAGAGCGGGTAAGTGGGATTAGTTTGGGGAGTGATACAGGACTATGGGGAGAGAGCGGGGCAGTGGGATTAGTTTGGGGATTGATCCAGTAATATGTGCAGAGAGCGGGGCTGTGGGATTAGTTTGGAGATTGATGCAGGACTATGGGGAGAGAGCGGGTCAGTGGGATTAGTTTGAGGATTGATACAGGACTATGGGGAGAGAGCGCGACAGTTGGATTAGTTTGGAGATTGAGGCAGGACCACGGGCAGAGAGCGGGTCAGTGGGATTAGTTTGGGATTGACACATGACTGTTGGGAGAGCGGGGCAGTGGGATTAGTTTGGGGATTGATACAGGACTATGGGGAGAGAGCGGGGCAGTGGGATTAGTTTGGGATTGATACAGGACTATGGGGAGAGAGCGGGGCAGTGGGATTAGTTTGGGGGTTGATACAGGGCTATGGGGAGAGAGCGGGGCAGTGGGATTAGTTTTGGGATTGATATACGAATATGGGGAGAGAGCGGGACAGTGGGATTAGTTTGGGGATTGATACAGGACTATGGGAAGAGAGCGGGTCGGTTGGATTAGTTTGGGGATTGATACAGGACTATGGGGAGAGAGCGGGGCAGTGCGATTAGTTTGGAGATTGATACAGGACTATGGGGAGAGAGCAGGGCAGTGGGATTAGTTTGGGGATTGATACAGGACGATGGGTACAGAGCGGTGCAGTGGGATTAGTTTGGGGATTGATACAGGACTATGAGGAGAGAGCGGGGCAGTGGGATTAGTTTGGAGATTGTTACAGGGCAAGGGGAGAGAACGGGGCAGTGGGATTAGTTTGGAGATTGATACAGGACTATGGGGATAGAGCGGGGCAGTGGGATTCGTTTGGGGATTGATACTGGACTATGGGGAGAGAGCGGGGCAGTGGGATTAGTTTGGGGAGTGATACAGGACTATGGGGAGAGAGCGGGGCAGTGGGATTAGTTTGGGGATTGATACAGTAATATGTGCAGAGAGCGGGGCAGTGGGATTAGTTTGGAGATTGATGCAGGACTATGGGGAGAGAGCGGGTCAGTGCGATTAGTTTGAGGATTGATATAGGACTATGGGGAGAGAGCGGGACAGTTGGATTAGTTTTCGAGATTGAGGCAGGACCACGGGGAGAGAGCGGGTCAGTGGGATTAGTTTGGGATTGACACATGACTGTTGGGAGAGCGGGGCAGTGGGATTAGTTTGGGGATTGATACAGGACTATGGGGAGAGAGCGGGGCAGTGGGATTAATTTGGGATTGATATAGGACTGTGGGGAGAGAGCGGGGCAGTGGGATTAGTTTGGGGGTTGATACAGGGCTATGGGGAGAGAGCGGGGCAGTGGGATTAGTTTTGGGATTGATATACTACTATGGGGAGAGAGCAGGACAGTGGGATTAGTTTGGGGATTGATACAGGACTATGGGGAGAGAGCGGGTCAGTGGGATTAGTTTGGGGATTGATACAGGACTATGGGGAGAGAGCGGGGCAGTGCGATTAGTTTGGAGATTGATACAGGACTATGGGGAGAGAGCAGGGCAGTGGGATTAGTTTGGGGATTGATACAGTACGATGGGGAGAGAGCGGTGCAGTGGGATTAGTTTGGGGATTGATACAGGGCTAGGGGAGAGAGCGGGGCAGTTGGATTAGTTTGGAGATTGATACAGGATATGGGGAGAGAGCGGGGCAGTGGGATTAGTTTGGGGATTGATACAGTACTATGGGGATAGAGCGGGGCAGTGGGATTCGTTTGGGAATTGATACTGGACTATGGGGAGAGAGCGGGGCAGTGGGATTAGTTTGGGGATTGATACAGGACTATGGGGATAGAGTGGGTCAGTGGGATTAGTTTGGGGATTGATCCAGGGCTATGGGGAGAGAGCCGGGCAGTGGGATTCGTTTGGAATTGATACAGGACTATGGGGAGAGAGTGGGGCAGTGGGATTAGTTTGGGATTGATACAGGACTGTGGGGAGAGAGCGGGGCAGTGGGATTAGTTTGGGGATTGATACAGGACTATGGGTAGAGAGCGAGGCAGTGGGATTAGTTTGTGGATTGATACAGGGCTATGGGGAGAGAGCGGGGCAGTGGGATTAGTTTGGAGATTGATACAGGGCGATGGGGAGAGAGTGGGGCAGTGGGATTAGTTTGGAGATTGATACAGGGCGATGGGGATAGAGTGGGGCTGTGGGATTAGTTTGGAGATTGATACAGGTCTATGGGCAGAGAGCGGGGCAGTGGGATTAGTTTGGGGATTGATACAGGACTATGGGGAGAGAGCGGGGCAGAGGGATAGTTTGGGGCTTGATACAGGACTATGGGGAGAGAGCGGGGCAGTGGGATTAGTTTGGGGATTGATACAGGACTATGGGGAGAGAGCGGGGCAGAGGGATTAGTTTGGGGCTTGATACAGGACTATGGGGAGAGAGCGGGGCAGTGGGATTAGTTTGGATATTGATACAGGACTATGGGGAGAGAGCAGGGCAGTGGGATTAGTTTGGGGATTGATACATGACTATGGCGAGAGAGTGGGGCAGTGGGATTAGTTTGGGGATTAATACAGGTCTACGGAGAGAGAGAGGGACAGTGGGATTAGTTTGGGGATTGATATAGGAATATGGGTAGGAACGATGCAGTGGGATTAGTTTGGAGATTGATACAGGTCTATGGGGAGAGAGCGGGGCAGTGGGATTAGTTTGGGGATTGATTAAGGGCTATGGGGAGAGAGCAGTGCAGTGGGATTAGTTTGGGGATTGATACAGGACTATGGGGAGAGAGCGGGTCAGTGGGATTAGTTTGGGGATTGATACAGAACTATGGGGAGAGAGCGGAGCAGTGGGATTAGTTTGGAGATTGATACAGGACTATGGGGAGAGAACAGGGCAGTGGGATTAGTTTGGGGATTGATACAGGACGATGGGGAGAGAGCGGTTCAGTGGGATTAGTTTGGGGATTGATACAGGACTATGAGGAGAGAGCGGGGCAGTGGGATTAGTTTGGAGATTAATACAGGGCTAGGGGAGTGAGCGGGGCAGTGAGATTAGTTTGGAGATTGATACAGGACTATAGGGAGAGAGCGGGGCAGTGGCATTAGTTTGGGGATTGCTAGAGGACTATGGGGAGAGGGCGGGGCAGTGGGATTAGTTTGGGGTTGATACAGGACTATGGGGTGAGAGCGGGGCATTGGGATTAGTTTGGGGATTGATACTGGACTATGGGGAGAGAGCGGGGCAGTGGGATTAGTTTGGGGTTTGATACAGGTCTATGGGGAGAGAGTGGGGCAGTGGGATTAGTTTGGGGATTGATACAGGCATATGGGGAGAGAGCGGGGCAGTGGGATTAGTTTGGGGATTGATACAGGACTATGAGGAGTGAGCGGGGCAGTGGGATTAGTTTGGGGATTGATATAGGAGTATAGGGAAAGAGCGGGTCAGTGGGATGAGTTTGGGGATTGATCCAGGGCTATGGGGAGAGAGCCGGGCAGTGGGATTAGTTTGGAATTGATACAGGACTATGGGGAGAGAGTGGGGCTGTGGGATTAGTTTGGAGATTGATACTGGTCTATGGGGAGAGAGCGGGGCAGTGGGATTAGTTTGGGGATTGATACAGACTATGGGGAGAGAGCGGGGCAGAGGGATTAGTTTGGGGCTTGATACAGGACTATGGGGAGAGAGCGGGGCAGTGGGATTAGTTTGCGGATTGATACAGGGCTATGGGGAGAGAGCATGGCAGAGGGATTAGTTTGGGGATTGATACAGGGCTATGGGGAGAGAGCGGGGCAGTGGGATTAGTTTGGGGATTGATACAGGGGTATGGGGAGAGAGCGGGGCAGAGGGATTAGTTTGGGGATTGATTCAGGACTATGGGGAGAGAGCGGGGCAGTGGGATTAGTTTGGGGATTGATACAGGGCTACGGAGAGAGAGCGGGACAGTTGGATTAGTTTGGGGATTGATACAGTAATATGGGGAGGGAGCGGGGCAGTGGGATTAGTTTGGGGATTGATACAGTAATATGGGGAGAGAGCGGGGCAGAGGGATTAGTTTGGGGATTGATTCAGGACTATGGGTAGAGAGCGGGGCAGTGGGATTAGTTTGGGGAGTGATACAGGACTATGGGAACAGAGCGGGGCAGTGGGATTAGTTTGGGGATTGATACAGTAATATGGGGAGGGAGCGGGGCAGTGGGATTAGTTTGGGGATTGATACAGTAATATGGGGAGAGAGCGGCGCAGTGGGATTAGTTTGGATATTGATACAGGACTATGGGGAGAGAGCGGGGCAGTGGGATTAGTTTGGGGATTGATACAGGACTATGGCGAGAGAGTGGGGCAGTGGGATTAGTTTGGGGATTAATACAGGTCTATGGAGAGAGAGAGGGACAGTCGGATTAGTTTGGGGATTGATACAGGACTATGGGTAGGAACGATGCAGTGGGATTAGTTTGGAGATTGATACAGGTCTATGGGGAGAGAGCGGGGCAGTGGGATTATTTTGGGGATTGATACAGGGCTATGGGGAGAGCGCAGTGCAGTGGGATTAGTTTGGGGATTGATACAGGACTATGGGGAGAGAGCGGGGCAGTGGGATTAGTTTGGGGCTTGATACAGGACTATGGGGAGAGAGCGGTGCAGTGGGATTAGTTTGGGGATTGATACAGGACTATGAGGAGAGAGCGGGGCAGTGGGATTAGTTTGGAGATTGATACAGGGCTAGGGGAGAGAACGGGGCAGTGGGATTAGTTTGGAGATTGATACAGGATATGGGGAGAGAGCGGGGCAGTGGGATTAGTTTGGGGATTGCTAGAGGACTATGGGGAGCGGGCGGGGCAGTGGGATTAGTTTGGAGATTGATACAGGACTATGGGGAGAGAGCGGCGCAGTGGGATTAGTTTGGGGATTGATACAGGACTATGGGGATAGAGCGGGGCAGTGGGATTAGTTTGGGGATTGATACAGTAATATGTGCAGAGAGCGGGGCAGTGGGATTAGTTTGGAGATTGATGCAGGACTATGGGGAGAGAGGGGGTCAGTGCGATTAGTTTGAGGATTGATACAGGACTATGGGGAGAGAGCGGGACAGTTGGATTAGTTTGGAGATTGAGGCAGGACCACGGGGAGAGAGCGGGTCAGTGGGATTAGTTTGGGATTGACACATGACTGTTGGGAGAGCGGGGCAGTGGGATTAGTTTGGGGATTGATACAGGACTATGGGGAGAGAGCGGGGCAGTGGGATTAGTTTGGGGGTTGATACAGGGCTATGAGGAGAGAGCGGGGCAGTGGGATTAGTTTTGGGATTGATATACGACTATGGTGAGAGAGCGGGACAGTGGGATTAGTTTGGGGATTGATACAGGACTATGGGGAGAGAGCGGGTCAGTGGGATTAGTTTGGGGATTGATACAGGACTATGGGGAGAGAGCGGGGCAGTGCGATTAGTTTGGAGATTGATACAGGACTATGGGGAGAGAGCAGGGCAGTGGGATTAGTTTGGGGATTGATACAGTACGATGGGGAGAGAGCGGTGCAGTGGGATTAGTTTGGGGATTGATACAGGGCTAGGGGAGAGAGCGGGGCAGTTGGATTAGTTTGGAGATTGATACAGGATATGGGGAGAGAGCGCGGCAGTGGGATTAGTTTGGGGATTGCTAGAGGACTATGGGGAGCGGGCGGGGCAGTGGGATTAGTTTGGAGATTGATACAGGACTATGGGGAGAGAGCGGGGCAGTGGGATTAGTTTGGGGATTGATACAGTACTATGGGGATAGAGCGGGGCAGTGGGATTCGTTTGGGGATTGATACTGGACTATGGGGAGAGAGCGGGGCAGTGGGATTAGTTTGGGGATTGATATAGGATTATGGGGAGAGAGCGGGTCAGTGGAATTAGTTTGGGGATTGATCCACGGCTATGGGGAGAGAGCCGGGCAGTGGGATTCGTTTGGAATTGATACAGGACTATGGGGAGAGAGTGGGGCAGTGGGATTAGTTTGGGATTGATACAGGACTGTGGGGAGAGAGCGGGGCAGTGGGATTAGTTTGGGGATTGATAGAGGACTATGGGTAGAGAGCGAGGCAGTGGGATTAGTTTGTGGATTGATACAGGGCTATGGGGAGAGAGCGGGGCAGTGCGATTCGTTTGGAGATTGATACAGGGCGATGGGGAGAGAGTGGGTCAGTGGGATTAGTTTGGAGATTGATACAGGGCGATGGGGAGAGAGTGGGGCTGTGGGATTCGTTTGAAGATTGATACAGGTCTATGGGGAGAGAGCGGGGCAGTGGGATTAGTTTGGGGATTGATACAGGACTATGGGGAGAGAGCGGGGCAGAGGGATTAGTTTGGATATTGATACAGGATTATGGGGAGAGAGCAGGGCAGTGGGATTAGTTTGGGGATTGATACATGACTATGGCGAGAGAGTGGGGCAGTGGGATTAGTTTGGGGATTAATACAGGTCTACGGAGAGAGAGAGGGACAGTGGGATTAGTTTGGGGATTGATACAGGACTATGGGTAGGAACGATGCAGTGGGATTAGTTTGGAGATTGATACAGGTCTATGGGGAGAGAGCGGGGCAGTGGGATTAGTTTGGGGATTGATACAGGACTATGGGGAGAGAGCAGTGCAGTGGGATTAGTTTGGGGATTGATACAGGACTATGGGGAGAGAGCGGGTCAGTGGGATTAGTTTGGGGATTGAAACAGGACTATGGGGAGAGAGCGGGGCAGTGGGATTAGTTTGGGGATTGGTACTGGACTATGGGGAGAGAGCGGGGCAGTGGGATTAGTTTGGGGTTTGTTACAGGTCTATGGGGAGAGAGTGGGGCAGTGGGATTAGTTTGGGGATTGATACAGGCATATGGGGAGAGAGCGGGGCAGTGGGATTAGTTTGGGGATTGATACAGGACTATGAGGAGTGAGCGGGGCAGTGGGATTAGTTTGGGGATTGATATAGGAGTATAGGGAAAGAGCGGGTCAGTGGGATTAGTTTGGGGATTGATCCAGGGCTATGGGGAGAGAGCCGGGCAGTGGGATTAGTTTGGAATTGATACAGGGCTACGGAGAGAGAGCGGGACAGTTGGATTAGTTTGTGGATTGATACAGGACTATTGGTAGAGAGCGGGGCAGTGGGATTAGTTTGGGGAGTGATACAGGACTATGGGGAGAGAGCGGGGCAGTGGGATTAGTTTGGAGATTGATACAGGACTATGGGGAGAGAGCGGGGCAGTGGCATTAGTTTGGGGATTGCTAGAGGACTATGGGGAGAGGGCGGGGCAGTGGGATTAGTTTGGAGATTGATACAGGACTATGGGGAGAGAGCGCGGCAGTGGGATTAGTTTGCGGATTGATACAGTACTATGGGGTAAGAGCGGGGCAGTGGGATTAGTTTGGGGATTGATACTGGACTATGGGGAGAGAGCGGGGCAGTGGGATTAGTTTGGGGTTTGATACAGGACTATGGGGAGAGAGTGGGGTAGTGGGATTAGTTTGGGGATTGATACAGGCATATGGGGAGAGAGCGGGGCAGTGGGATTAGTTTGGGGATTGATACAGGACTATGAGGAGAGAGCGGGGCAGTGGGATTAGTTTGGGGATTAATATAGGAGTATGGGGAAAGAGTGGATCAGTGGGATTAGTTTGGGGATTGATCCAGGGCTATGGGGAGAGAGCCGGGCAGTGGGATTAGTTTGGGATTGATACAGGACTTTGGGGAGAGAGCGGGACAGTGGGATTAGTTTGGGGATTGATACAGGACTATGGTTAGAAAGCGAGGCAGTGGGATTAGTTTGGGGATTGATACAGGGCTATGGGGAGGGAGTGGGGCTTTGGGATTAGTTTGGAGATTGATACAGGACTATGGGGAGAGAGCGGGGCAGTGGGATTAGTTTGCGGATTGATACAGTACTATGGGGTGAGAGCGGGGCAGTGGGATTAGTTTGGGGATTGATACTGGACGATGGGGAGAGAGCGGGGCAGTGAGATTAGTTTGGGGATTAATATAGGAGGATGGGGAAAGAGCGGGTCAGTGGGATTAGTTTGGGGATTGATCCAGGGCTATGGGGAGAGAGCGGGGCAATGGGTTTAGTTTGGGGATTGACACTGGACTATGGGGAGAGAGCGGGGCAGTGGGATTTGTTTGAGGATTGGTACAGGAATATGGGGAGAGAGCGGGTCAGTGGCATTAGTTTGGGGATTGCCAGAGGACAATGGGGAGAGGGCGGGGCAGTGGGATTAGTTTGGAGATTGATACAGGACTATGGGGAGAGAGCGGGGCAGTGGGATTAGTTTGCGGATTTATACAGTACTATGGGGTGAGAGCGGGGCAGTGGGATTAGTTTGGGGATTGATACTGGACGATGGGGAGAGAGCGGGGCAGTGAGATTAGTTTGGGGTTTGATACAGGACTATGGGGAGAGAGTGGGGCAGTGGGATTAGTTTGGGGATTGATACAGGCATGTGGGGAGAGAGCGGGGCAGTGGGATTAGTTTGGGGATTGATACAGGACTATGAGGAGAGAGCGGGGCAGTGGGATTAGTTTGGGGATTGAGATAGGAGTATGGGGAAAGAGCGGGTCAGTGGGATTAGTTTGGGAATTGATCCAGGGCTATGGGGAGAGAGCCGGGCAGTGGGATTAGTTTGGAATTGATACCGGACTATGGGGAGAGAGCGGGGCAGTGGGATTAGTTTGGGGATTGATACAGGACTATGGGGAGAGAGCGCGGCAGTGGGATTAATTTTAGGATTGATACAGGACTGTGGAGAGAGAGCGGGGCAGTGGGAGTAGTTTGTGGATTGATACAGAGATATGGGGAGAGAGCGGGGCAGTGGGAATGGTTTGGTGATTGATACAGGACTATGAGGAGAGAGCGGGGTAGTGGGATTAGTTTGGAGATTTATACAGGGCTATTGGTAGAGAGCGGGGCAATGGGATTAGTTTGGGGATTGATACAGGACTATGGGGAGAGAGCGGGGCAGTGGGATTTGTTTGGGGATTGGTACAGGACTGTGGGGAGAGAGCGGGTCAGTGGAATTAGTTTGGGGATTGATACAGGACTATGGGGAGAGAGCGGGGCAGTGGGATTAGTTTGGAGATTGATACAGGACTATGGGGAGAGAGCAGGGCAGTGGGATTAGTTTGGGGATTGATACAGGACGATGGGGAGAGAGCGGTGCAGTGGGATTAGTTTGGGGATTGATACAGGACTATGAGGAGAGAGCGGGGCAGTGGGATTAGTTTGGAGATTAATACAGGGCTAGGGGAGAGAGCGGGGCAGTGAGATTAGTTTGGAGATTGATACAGGACTATGGGGAGAAAGCGGGGCAGTGGCATTAGTCTGGGGATTGCTAGAGGACAATGGGGAGAGGGCGGGGCAGTGGGATTAGTTTGGAGATTGATACAGGACTATGGGGAGATAGCGGGGCAGTGGGATTAGTTTGGGGATTGATACAGTACTATGGGGAGAGAGCCGGGCAGTGGGATTAGTTTGGGGTTTGGTACAGGACTATGGGGAGATAGCGGGGCAGTGGGATTAGTTTGGGGATTGATACAGGACTATGAGGAGTGAGCGGGGCAGTGGGATTAGTTTGGGGATTGATACAGGACTATGGGGAGAGAGCGGGGCAGTGGGATTAGTTTTGGATTGATACAGGACTGTGGGGAGAGAGCGGGGCAGTTTGATTAGTTTGGGGATTGATACAGGACTATGGTTCGAGAGCGAGGCAGTGGGATTAGTTTGGGGATTGATACAGGGCTATGGGGAGAGAGTGGGGCTGTGGGATTAGTTTGGAGATTGATACAGGTCTATGGGGAGAGAGCGGGGCAGATGGATTAGTTTGGGGCTTGATACAGGACTATGGGGAGAGAGCGGGGCAGTGGGATTAGTTTGCGGATTGATACAGGACTATGGGGAGAGAGCGTGGCAGAGGGATTAGTTTGGGGATTGATACAGGGCTATGGGGAGAGAGCGGGGCAGTGGGATTAGTTAGGGGATTGATACAGGGGTATGGGGAGAGAGCGGGGCAGTGGGATTAGTTTGGGGATTGATTGAGGACTATGGGGAGAGAGCGGGGCAGTGGGATTAGTTTGGGGATTGATACTGGGCTATGGAGAGAGAGCAGGACAGTTGAATTAGTTTGTGGATTGATACAGGACTATTGGTAGAGAGCGGGGCAGTGGGATTAGTTTGGGGAGTGATACAGGACTATGGGGAGAGAGCGGGGCAAAGGGAATAGTTTGGGGCTTGATCCAGGACTATGGGGACAGAGCGGGGCAGTGGGATTAGTTTGCGGATTGATACAGGACTATGGGTAGGAACGATGCAGTGGGATTAGTTTGGGGATTGATACAGTAATATGGGGAGGGAGCGGGGCAGTGGGTTTAGTTTGCAGATTGATGCAGGACTATGGGGAGAGAGCGGGGCAGTGGGATTAGTTTGGGGATTGAAACAGGGCTATGGCGAGAGAGTGGGGCAGTGGGATTAGTTTGGGGAGTGATACAGGACTATGGGGAGAGAACGGGGCAGTGGGATTAGTTTGGGGATTGATACAGTAATATGGGGAGAGAGCGGGGCAGTGGGATTAGTTTGGATATTGATACAGGACTATGGGGAGAGAGTGGGGCAGTGGGATTAGTTTGGGGATTAATACAGGTCTACGGAGAGAGAGAGGGACAGTGGGATTAGTTTGGGGATTGATACAGGACTCTGGGTAGGAACGATGCAGTGGGATTAGTTTGGAGATTGATACAGGTCTATGGGGAGAGAGCGGGGCAGTGGGATTAGTTTGGGGATTGATACAGGGCGATGGGGAGAGCGCAGTGCAGTGGGATTAGTTTGGGGATTGATACAGGACTATGGGGAGAGAGCGGGGCAGTGGGATTAGTTTGGGATTGATACCGGACTGTGGGGAGAGCGGGGCAGTGGGATTAGTTTGAGGATTGATTCAGGACTATGGGGAGAGAGCGGGGCAGTGGGATTAGTTTGAGAATTGATTCAGGACTATGGGGGAGAGCGGGGCAGTAGGATTAGTTTGTGGATTGATACAGGACTATGGGGAGAGAGCGGGTAAGTGGGATTAGTTTGGGATTGATACAGGACTATGGGGAGAGAGCGGGGCAGTGGGATTAGTTTTGGGGTTGATACAGGGCTATGGGGAGAGAGCGGGGCAGTGGGATTAGTTTTGGGATTGATATACGAATATGGGGAGAGAGCGGGACAGTGGGATTAGTTTGGGGATTGATACAGGACTATGGGGAGAGAGCGGGTCGGTTGGATTAGTTTGGGGATTGATACAGGACTATGGGGAGAGAGCGGGGCAGTGCGATTAGTTTGGAGATTGATACAGGACTATGGGGAGAGAGCAGGGCAGTGGGATTAGTTTGGGGATTGATACAGGACGATGGGTACAGAGCGGTGCAGTGGGATTAGTTTGGGGATTGATACAGGACTATGAGGAGAGAGCGGGGCAGTGGGATTAGTTTGGAGATTGATACAGGGCTAGGGGAGAGAACGGGGCAGTGGGATTAGTTTGGAGATTGATACAGGACTATGGGGAGAGAGCGGGGCAGTGGGATTAGGTTGGGGATTGATACAGTACTATGGGGATAGAGCGGGGCAGTGGGATTCGTTTGGGGATTGATACTGGACTATGGGGAGAGAGCGGGGCAGTGGGATGAGTTTGGGGAGTGATACAGGACCATGGGGAGAGAGCAGGGCAGTGGGATTAGTTTGGGGATTGATACAGTAATATGTGCAGAGAGCGGGGCAGTGGGATTAGTTTGGAGATTGATGCAGGACTATAGGGAGAGAGCGGGTCAGTGCGATTAGTTTGAGGATTGATATTGGCTATGGGGAGAGAGCGGGACAGTTGGATTCGTTTTCGAGATTGAGGCAGGACCACGGGGAGAGAGCGGGTCAGTGGGATTAGTTTGGGATTGACACATGACTGTTGGGAGAGCGGGGCAGTGGGATTAGTTTGGGGATTGATACAGGACTATGGGGAGAGAGCGGGGCAGTGGGATTAGTTTGGGATTGATACAGGACTATGGGGAGAGAGCGGGGCAGTGGGATTAGTTTGGGGGTTGATACAGGGCTATGGGGAGAGAGCGGGGCAGTGGGATTAGTTTTGGGATTGATATACTACTATGGGGAGAGAGCAGGACAGTGGGATTAGTTTGGGGATTGATACAGGACTATGGGGAGAGAGCGGGTCAGTGGGATTAGTTTGGGGATTGATACAGGACTATGGGGAGAGAGCGGGGCAGTGCGATTAGTTTGGAGATTGATACAGGACTATGGGGAGAGAGCAGGGCAGTGGGATAAGTTTGGGGATTGATACAGTACGATGGGGAGAGAGCGGTGCAGTGGGATTAGTTTGGGGATTGATACAGGGCTAGGGGAGAGAGCGGGGCAGTTGGATTAGTTTGGAGATTGATACAGGATATGGGGAGAGAGCGGGGCAGTGGGATTAGTTTGGGGATTGCTAGAGGACTATGGGGATCGTGCGGGGCAGTGGGATTAGTTTGGAGATTGATACACGACTATGGGGAGAGAGCGGGGCAGTGGGATTGGTTTGGGGATTGATACAGTACTATGGGGATAGAGCGGGGCAGTGGGATTCGTTTGGGGATTGATACTGGACTATGGGGAGAGAGCGGGGCAGTGGGATTAGTTTGGGGATTGATACAGGACTATGGGGATAGAGTGGGTAAGAGGGATTAGTTTGGGGATTGATCCAGGGCTATGGGGAGAGAGCCGGGCAGTGGGATTCGTTTGGAATTGATACAGGACTATGGGGAGAGAGTGGGGCTGTGGGATTAGTTTGGAGATTGATACAGGTCTATGGGGAGAGAGCGGGGCAGTGGGATTAGTTTGGGGATTGATACAGGACTATGGGGAGAGAGCGGGGCAGAGGGATTAGTTTGGGGCTTGATACAGGACTATGGGGAGAGAGCGGGGCAGTGGGATTAGTTTGGGGATTGATACAGGACTATGGGGAGAGAGCGGGGCAGAGGGATTAGTTTGGGGCTTGATACAGGACTATGGGGAGAGAGCGGGGCAGTGGGATTAGTTTGGATATTGATACAGGACTATGGGGAGAGAGCAGGGCAGGTGGATTAGTTTGGTGATTGATACATGACTATGGCGAGAGAGTGGGGCAGTGGGATTAGTTTGGGGATTAATACAGGTCTACGGAGAGAGAGAGGGACAGTGGGATTAGTTTGGGGATTGATACAGGAATATGGGTAGGAACGATGCAGTGGGATTAGTTTGGAGATTGATACAGGTCTATGGGGAGAGAGCGGGGCAGTGGGATTAGTTTGGGGATTGATACAGGGCTATGGGGAGAGAGCAGTGCAGTGGGATTAGTTTGGGGATTGATACAGGACTATGGGGAGAGAGCGGGTCAGTGGGATTAGTTTGGGGATTGATACAGGACTGTGGGGAGAGAGCGGGGCAGTGGGATTAGTTTGGAGATTGATACAGGACGATGGGGAGAGAGCAGGGCAGTGGGATTAGTTTGGGGATTGATACAGGACGATGGGGAGAGAGCGGTGCAGTGGGATTAGTTTGGGGATTGATACAGGACTATGAGGAGAGAGCGGGGCAGTGGGATTAGTTTGGAGATTAATACAGGGCTAGGGGAGAGAGCGGGGCAGTGAGATTAGTTTGGAGATTGATACAGGACTATGGGGAGAGAGCGGGGCAGTGGCATTAGTTTGGGGATTGCTAGAGGACTATGGGGAGGGGGCGGGGCAGTGGGATTAGTTTGGGGTTGATACAGGACTATGGGGTGAGAGCGGGGCAGTGGGATTAGTTTGGGGATTGATACTGGACTATGGGGAGAGAGCGGGGCAGTGGGATTAGTTTGGGGTTTGATACAGGTCTATGGGGAGAGAGTGGGGCAGTGGGATTAGTTTGGGGATTGATACAGGTATATGGGGAGAGGGCGGGGCAGTGGGATTAGTTTGGGGATTGATACAGGACTATGAGGAGTGAGCGGGGCAGTGGGATTAGTTTGGGGATTGATATAGGAGTATAGGGAAAGAGCGGGTCAGTGGGATGAGTTTGGGGATTGATCCAGGGCTATGGGGAGAGAGCCGGGCAGTGGGATTAGTTTGGAATTGATACAGGACTATGGGGAGAGAGTGGGGCTGTGGGATTAGTTTGGAGATTGATACTGGTCTATGGGGAGAGAGCGGGGCAGTGGGATTAGTTTGGGGATTGATACAGACTATGGGGAGAGAGCGGGGCAGAGGGATTAGTTTGGGGCTTGATACAGGACTATGGGGAGAGAGCGGGGCAGTGGGATTAGTTTGCGGATTGATACAGGACTATGGGGAGAGAGCGTGGCAGAGGGATTAGTTTGGGGATTGATACAGGGCTATGGGGAGAGAGCGGGGCAGTGGGATTAGTTTGGGGATTGATACAGGGGTATGGGGAGAGAGCGGGGCAGAGGGATTAGTTTGGGGATTGATTCAGGACTATGGGGAGAGAGCGGGGCAGTGGGATTAGTTTGGGGATTGATACAGGGCTACGGAGAGAGAGCGGGACAGTTGGATTAGTTTGGGGATTGATACAGACTATGGGGAGAGAGCGGGGCAGAGGGATTAGTTTGGGGCTTGATACAGGACTATGGGGAGAGAGCGGGGCAGTGGGATTAGTTTGCGGATTGATACAGGACTATGGGGAGAGAGCGTGGCAGAGGGATTAGTTTGGGGATTGATACAGGGCTATGGGGAGAGAGCGGGGCAGTGGGATTAGTTTGGGGATTGATACAGGGGTATGGGGAGAGAGCGGGGCAGAGGGAATAGTTTGGGGATTGATTCAGGACTATGGGGAGAGAGCGGGGCAGTGGGATTAGTTTGGGGATTGATACAGGGCTACGGAGAGAGAGCGGGACAGTTGGATTAGTTTGTGGATTGATACAGGACTATTGGTAGAGAGCGGGGCAGTGCGATTAGTTTGGGGAGTGATACAGGACTATGGGAACAGTGCGGGGCAGTGGGATTAGTTTGGGGATTGATACAGTAATATGGGGAGGGAGCGGGGCAGTGGGATTAGTTTGGAGATTGATGCAGGACTATGGGGAGAGAGCGGGGCAGTGGGATTAGTTTGGGGATTGATACAGTAATATGGGGAGAGAGCGGGGCAGTGGGATTAGTTTGGATATTGATACAGGACTATGGGGAGAGAGCGGGGCAGTGGGATTAGTTTGGGGATTGATACAGGACTATGGCGAGAGAGTGGGGCAGTGGGATTAGTTTGGGGATTAATACAGGTCTATGGAGAGAGAGAGGGACAGTGGGATTAGTTTGGGGATTGATACAGGACTATGGGTAGGAACGATGCAGTGGGATTAGTTTGGAGATTGATACAGGTCTATGGGGAGAGAGCGGGGCAGTGGGATTAGTTTGGGGATTGATACAGGACTATGGGGAGAGAGCGGTGCAGTGGGATTAGTTTGGGGATTGATACAGAACTATGAGGAGAGAGCGGGGCAGTGGGATTAGTTTGGAGATTGATACAGGGCTAGGGGAGAGAACGGGGCAGTGGGATTAGTTTGGAGATTGATACAGGATATGGGGAGAGAGCGGGGCAGTGGGATTAGTTTGGGGATTGCTAGAGGACTATGGGGAGCGGGCGGTGCAGTGGGATTAGTTTGGGGATTGATACAGAACTATGAGGAGAGAGCGGGGCAGTGGGATTAGTTTGGAGATTGATACAGGGCTAGGGGAGAGAACGGGGCAGTGGGATTAGTTTGGAGATTGATACAGGATATGGGGAGAGAGCGGGGCAGTGGGATTAGTTTGGGGATTGCTAGAGGACTATGGGGAGCGGGCGGGGCAGTGGGATTAGTTTGGAGATTGATACAGGACTATGGGGAGAGAGTGGGGCTGTGGGATTAGTTTGGAGATTGATACTGGTCTATGGGGAGAGAGCGGGGCAGTGGGATTAGTTTGGGGATTGATACAGACTATGGGGAGAGAGCGGGGCAGAGGGATTAGTTTGGGGCTTGACGACGCAACACAGGATTTTGATAGTAATGAGTCCTAAATAAGTGTATTACAATAAGTAAAAACGATTTATCATTTATTATTTTCAACAGTTTGCAAATGTTCTTTGTGATTCTACGTTCAGAGAAGCGAGATAAGCGATAAACTAAGACAGAGCTGAGCTCCTCGGTGCTACTTCCCAGTAATAATACGTTTGTTTCCGAGTGATAATGTGTGATGTAACACCATAGTAACTGGTGACAGAGCCAGAACCTTATGTCAGCAGAAAATCCAAAGCAGTGTCTTTGTCTTTGCTGAAGCAAGCTTTTCAATGAACGTCTTTGGTTCATTTTACACTTGCAGTACCTAATCCCTCAAAATATTCTATGAAGCCTGTATTCTTACAGGTGCATGCATGTTGTGATCACCATGTGAGGTGCAGTTTGTTAAGGTCATGTCCCTGAGCTGCCCCAGGGAGCGGCCAATGTGTGATGTCCCTGTGGGCTGCAGTTTCTGAATCTGAGTTGCCCCAAGGAGGGTGCAGTGTGTGATGTCCCTGTGGTGTGCAGTGAGTTCAGTGTCTGGCCCTGAGCTTCCTCAGAGAGGGCGCCGTGTGTGATGTCCCTGTGGGGAGCAGTAAGGCGTGAGTCTGACCCTGGGCTGCCCAAGGGACGGGGAAGTGCGTGATATCACTGTGGGGTGCAATGTCTGACCTGAGTTCCCCCAGGGAAGGGCGGTGTTTGGTGTCCTTGTGGGGTGCAGTGTCTGACCCTGAGCTGCCCCAAGGAGCGGGAAAAGTGTGATGATGATGTGGGGTGCAGAATGCTCAGTGTATGACCTGAGCTGCCCCAGGGAGGGGGCAGTGTGAAATGTCCCTGTGGGCTGCAATAAGTGGTGAGTCTGACGCTGAGCAGCCCCACGGAGGGGCAGTGTGTGATATCCCTGTGGGGTGCAGTATGTTCAGTGTCTGACCCTGAGCTGCCCCAGGGTGGGTGCAGTGTGTGATGTCCCTGTGGGTGCAGTATGTCACTGTCTGATCCTGAGCTGCCCCAGGGAGGGTGCAGTGTGTGATGTCCCTGTGGGTGCAGTATGTTCAGTGTCTGACCCTCAGCTGCCGCAGGGAGGGGCAGTGTGTGATGTCCCTGTGGGTGCAGTATGTACAGTGTCCGACCCAGAGCTGCCCCTCGGAGGGGACAAGTTGAACTGTCCCTGTGGGATGCAGCAAGTGGTGAGTCTGACGCTCAGCTGCCTCAGGGACGGGCAGTATGTGATGTCTCTGTGAGGTGCAGTGTGTTCAGTGTCCGACCCAGAGCTGCCCCAGGGAGAGTGCAGTGTGTGATGTCCCTGTGCGGTGCAGTGTCTGACCCAGAGCTGCCCCAGGGAGGGTGCAGTGTGTGATGTCCCTGTGGGTGCAGTATGTGCAGTGTCTGACCCAGAGCAGCCCCACGGAGGGTGCAGTGTGTGATGTACCTGTGGGTGCAGTATGTACAGTGTCTGACCCAGAGCTGCCCCTGGGAGAGTGCAGTGTGTGATGACCCTGTGGGTGCAGTATGCCCCCGTCTGACCCAGAGCTGCCCCAGGGAGGGTGCAGTGTGTGATGTACCTGTGGGTGCAGTATGTACAGTGTCTGACCCAGAGCTGCCCCTGGGAGAGTGCAGTGTGTGATGACCCTGTGGGTGCAGTATGCCCCCGTCTGACCCAGAGCTGCCCCAGGGAGAGTGCAGTGTGTAATATCCCTGTTGGTGCAGTATGTCACTGTCTGACCCAGAGCTGCACCAGGGAGGGTGCAGTGTCTGATGTCCCTGTGGGTGCAGTATGTCACTGTCTGACCCAGAGCTGTCCCAGGGAGTGTGCAGTGTGTGATGTCCCTGTGGGTGCAGTATGTACAGTGTCCATCCCAGAGCTGCCCCAGGGAGGGGGCAGTGTGAAATGTCTATGTGGGATCAGTATGTAGAGTGTCTGACCCTGAGCTGCCCCAGGGAGGGGCAGTGTGTGATGTCCCTGTTTGGTGCTGTATGTTCAGTGTCTGACCAAGAGCTGCCCCAGGGAGGGGCAGTGTCTGATGTCCCTGTGGGTGCAGTATTTCACTGTCTGACCAAGAGCTGCCCTAGGGAGGGTGCAGTGTGTGATGTCCCTGTGGGTGCAGTTTGTCACTGTCTGACCCAGAGCTGCCCCAGGAAGGGTGCAGTGTGTGATGTTCCTGTGAGTGCAGGATGTCACTGTCAGACTCTGAGCTGCCCCAGGGAGGGTGCAGTGTGTGATGTCCCTGTGGGTGCAGTATGTCACTGTCAGACTCTGAGCTGCCCCAGGGAGGGGGCAGTGTGTGATGTCCCTGTGGGTGCAGTCTGTTCAGTGTCTGACCCTCAGCTTCCCCAGGGAGGGGCAGTGTGTGATGTCCCTGTGGGTGCAGTATGTAAAGTGTCCGACCAGAGCTGCCCCAGGGAGCGGGCAGTGTGAGATGTGCCTGTTTGGTGCTGTATGTACAGTGTCCGGCCAGAGCTGCCCCAGGGAGCGGGCTGTGTGAAATGTCCCTGTGGGATGCAGTAAGTGGTGAGTCTGACGCTCAGCTGCCTCAGGGAGGGGCAGTGTGTGATGCCTCTGTGGGTGCAGTATGTACAGTGTCTGACCCTGAGCTGCCCCAGGAGGGGCAGTGTGAGATGTCCCTGTTTGGTGCTGTATGTTCAGTGTCTGACAAAGAGCTGCCCCAGGGAGAGGCAGTGTGTGATGTCCCTGTGGGTGCAGTATGTCACTGCCTGACCCAGAGCTGCCCCAGGAAGATTGCAGTGTGTGATGTCCCTTTGGGTGCAGTATGTCACTGTCTGACCATGAGCTGGCCCAGGGAGGGTGCAGTGCGTGATGTCCCTGTGGATGCAGTACGTTCAGTGTCTGAACAAGACCTGCCCCAGGGAGGGGCAGTGTGTGATGTCCCTGTGGGTGCAGTAGCTCACTGTCTGACCCAGAGCTGCCCCAGGGAGGGTGCAGTGTGTGATGTCCCTGTGGGTGCAGTATGTACAGTGTCTGACCCGGAGCTGCCCCAGGGAGGGTGCAGTTTGTGATGTCCCTGTGGGTGCAGTATGTCACTGTCTGACCCAGAGCTGCCCCAGGGAGGGTGCAGTGTATGATGTCCCTGTGGTTGCAGTATGTACAGTGTCTGACCCAGAGCTGCCCCAGGGAGGGTGCAGTGTGTGATATCCCTGTGGGGTGCAGTGTCTGACCCAGAGCTGCCCCAGGGAAAGTGCAGTATGTGATGTCCCTGTGGGTGCAGTATGTCACTGTCCGACCCAGAGCTGCCCCAGGGAGGGTGCAGTGTATGATGTCCCTGTGGTTGCAGTATATCATTGTCTGACCCAGAGCTGCCCCAGGGAGGGTGCAGTGTGTGATGTCCCTGTGGGTGCAGTATGTAAAGTGCCTGACCCAGAGCTGCCCCAGGGAGGGTGCAGTGTTTGATGTCCCTGTGTGTGCAGTATGTCACTGTCTGACCCAGAGCTGTCCCAAGGAGGGTGCAGTGTGTGAAGTCCCTGTGGGTGCAGTTTGTACAGTGTCTGACCCTGAGCTACCCCAGGGAGGGTGCAGTGTGTGATGTCCCTGTGGGTGCAGTATGTACAGTGTCTGACCCAGAGCTGCCCCCTGGAGGGTGCAGTGCGTGATGTCCCTGTGGGTGCAGTATGTCACGGTCTGACCCAGAGCTGCCCCCGGGAGGGTGCAGTGCGTGATGTCCCTGTGGGTGCAGTATGTCCCGATCTGACCCAGAGCTGCCTCAGGGAGGCTGCAGTGTGTGATTACCCTGTGGGTGCAGTATGTACAGTGTCTGACCCAGAGCTTCCCCAGGGAGGCTGCAGTGTGTGATGTCCCTGTGAGTGCAGTATGTAGAGTGTCTGACCCAGAGCTGCCGCAGGGAGGGTGCAGTGTGTGATGTCCCTGTGTGTGCAGTATGTACAGAGTCTGACCCTGAGCTGTCCCAGGGAGGGTGCAGTGTGTGATGTCCCTGTGGGTGCAGTATGTACAGTGTCTGAAGCTGAGCTGCCCCAGGGAGGGTGCAATGTGTGATGTCCCTGTGGGTGCATTATGTCTCTTTCTGACCCTGAGCTGCCCCAGGGAGGGTGCAGTGTGTGATGTCCCTCTGTGTGCAGTATGTACAGTGTCTGACCCAGAGCTGTCCCAGGGAGGGTGCAGTGTGTGATGTCCCTGTGGGTGCATTATGTCTCTTTCTGACCCTGAGCTGCCCCAGGGAGGGTGCAGTGTGTGATGTCCCTGAGGGTGCAATATGTACATTGTCTGACCCTGAGCTGCCCCAGGGAGGGGCAGTGTGTGATGTCCCTGAGGGATCAGTATGTACAGTGTCCGACCCAGAGCTGCCCGAGGGAGGGGACAGTGTGAAATGTCTATGTGGGATGCAGTAAGTGGTGAGTCTGACGCTGAGCTGCCCCAGGGAGGGGAAGTGTGTGATGTCTCTGTGGGTGCAGTATGTACAGTGTCTGACCCTGAGCTGCACCAGGGAGGGGCAGTGTGTGATGTCCCTGTTTGGTGCTGTATGTTCAGTGTCTGACCAAGAGCTGCCCCAGGGAGGGGCAGTGTCTGATGTCCCTGTGGGTGCAGTATGTCACTGTCTGACCAAGAGCTGCCCCAGGGAGGGTGCAGTGTGTGATATCCCTGTGGGGTGCAGTGTCTGACCCAGAGCTGCCCCAGGGAAAGTGCAGTATGTGATATCCCTGTGGGTGCAGTATGTCACTGTCCGACCCAGAGCTGCCCCAGAGAGGGTGCAGTGTATGATGTCCCTGTGGTTGCAGTATATCATTGTCTGACCCAGAGCTGCCCCAGGGAGGGTGCAGTGTGTGATGTCCCTGTGGGTGCAGTATGTAAAGTGCCTGACCCAGAGCTGCCCCAGGGAGGGTGCAGTGTTTGATGTCCCTGTGTGTGCAGTATGTCACTGTCTGACCCAGAGCTGTCCCAAGGAGTGTGCAGTGTGTGAAGTCCCTGTGGGTGCAGTTTGTACAGTGTCTGACCCTGAGCTGCCCCAGGGAGGGTGCAGTGTGTGATGTCCCTGTGGGTGCAGTATGTACAGTGTCTGACCCAGAGCTGCCCCCTGGAGGGTGCAGTGCGTGATGTCCCTGTGGGTGCAGTATGTCACGGTCTGACCCAGAGCTGCCCCCGGGAGGGTGCAGTGCGTGATGTCCCTGTGGGTGCAGTATGTCCCGATCTGACCCAGAGCTGCCTCAGGGAGGGTGCAGTGTGTGATTACCCTGTGGGTGCAGTATGTACAGTGTCTGACCCAGAGCTTCCCCAGGGAGGCTGCAGTGTGTGATGTCCCTGTGAGTGCAGTATGTAGAGTGTCTGACCCAGAGCTGCCGCAGGGAGGGTGCAGTGTGTGATGTCCCTGTGTGTGCAGTATGTACAGAGTCTGACCCTGAGCTGCCCCAGGGAGGGTGCAGTGTGTGATGTCCCTGTGGGTGCAGTATGTACAGTGTCTGAAGCTGAGCTGCCCCAGGGAGGGTGCAATGTGTGATGTCCCTGTGGGTGCATTATGTCTCTTTCTGACCCTGAGCTGCCCCAGGGAGGGTGCAGTGTGTGATGTCCCTCTGTGTGCAGTATGTACAGTGTCTGACCCAGAGCTGTCCCAGGGAGGGTGCAGTGTGTGATGTCCCTGTGGGTGCATTATGTCTCTTTCTGACCCTGAGCTGCCCCAGGGAGGGGCAGTGTGTGATGTCCCTGAGGGTGCAGTATGTACAGTGTCCGACCCAGAGCTGCCCGAGGGAGGGGACAGTGTGAAATGTCTATGTGGGATGCAGTAAGTGGTGAGTCTGACGCTGAGCTGCCCCAGGGAGGGGAAGTGTGTGATGTCTCTGTGGGTGCAGTATGTACAGTGTCTGACCCTGAGCTGCACCAGGGAGGGGCAGTGTGTGATGTCCCTGTTTGGTGCTGTATGTTCAGTGTCTGACCAAGAGCTGCCCCAGGGAGGGGCAGTGTCTGATGTCCCTGTGGGTGCAGTATGTCACTGTCTGACCAAGAGCTGCCCCAGGCAGGGTGCAGTGTGTGATGTCCCTGTGGGTGCAGTTTTTCACTGTCTGACCCAGAGCTGCCCCAGGGAGGGTGCAGTGTGTGATATCCCTGTGGGGTGCAGTGTCTGACCCAGAGCTGCCCCAGGGAAAGTGCAGTATGTGATGTCCCTGTGGGTGCAGTATGTCACTGTCCGACCCAGAGCTGCCCCAGAGAGGGTGCAGTGTATGATGTCCCTGTGGTTGCAGTATATCATTGTCTGACCCAGAGCTGCCCCAGGGAGGGTGCAGTGTGTGATGTCCCTGTGGGTGCAGTATGTAAAGTGCCTGACCCAGAGCTGCCCCAGGGAGGGTGCAGTGTTTGATGTCCCTGTGTGTGCAGTATGTCACTGTCTGACCCAGAGCTGTCCCAAGGAGTGTGCAGTGTGTGAAGTCCCTGTGGGTGCAGTTTGTACAGTGTCTGACCCTGAGCTGCCCCAGGGAGGGTGCAGTGTGTGATGTCCCTGTGGGTGCAGTATGTACAGTGTCTGACCCAGAGCTGCCCCCTGGAGGGTGCAGTGCGTGATGTCCCTGTGGGTGCAGTATGTCACGGTCTGACCCAGAGCTGCCCCCGGGAGGGTGCAGTGCGTGATGTCCCTGTGGGTGCAGTATGTCCCGATCTGACCCAGAGCTGCCTCAGGGAGGGTGCAGTGTGTGATTACCCTGTGGGTGCAGTATGTACAGTGTCTGACCCAGAGCTTCCCCAGGGAGGCTGCAGTGTGTGATGTCCCTGTGAGTGCAGTATGTACAGTGTCTGACCCAGAGCTGTCCCAGGGAGGGTGCAGTGTGTGATGTCCCTGTGGGTGCATTATGTCTCTTTCTGACCCTGAGCTGCCCCAGGGAGGGTGCAGTGTGTGATGTCCCTGAGGGTGCAGTATGTACAGTGTCTGACCCTGAGCTGCCCAAGGGAGGGGCAGTGTGTGATGTCCCTGAGGGTGCAGTATGTACAGTGTCCGACCCAGAGCTGTCCGAGGGAGGGGACAGTGTGAAATGTCTATGTGGGATGCAGTAAGTGGTGAGTCTGACGCTGAGCTGCCCCAGGGAGGGTGCAGTGTGTGATGTCCCTGTGGGTGCAGTATGTAAAGTGCCTGACCCAGAGCTGCCCCAGGGAGGGTGCAGTGTTTGATGTCCCTGTGTGTGCAGTATGTCACTGTCTGACCCAGAGCTGTCCCAAGGAGGGTGCAGTGTGTGAAGTCCCTGTGGGTGCAGTTTGTACAGTGTCTGACCCTGAGCTACCCCAGGGAGGGTGCAGTGTGTGATGTCCCTGTGGGTGCAGTATGTACAGTGTCTGACCCAGAGCTGCCCCCTGGAGGGTGCAGTGCGTGATGTCCCTGTGGGTGCAGTATGTCACGGTCTGACCCAGAGCTGCCCCCGGGAGGGTGCAGTGCGTGATGTCCCTGTGGGTGCAGTATGTCCCGATCTGACCCAGAGCTGCCTCAGGGAGGCTGCAGTGTGTGATTACCCTGTGGGTGCAGTATGTACAGTGTCTGACCCAGAGCTTCCCCAGGGAGGCTGCAGTGTGTGATGTCCCTGTGAGTGCAGTATGTAGAGTGTCTGACCCAGAGCTGCCGCAGGGAGGGTGCAGTGTGTGATGTCCCTGTGTGTGCAGTATGTACAGAGTCTGACCCTGAGCTGTCCCAGGGAGGGTGCAGTGTGTGATGTCCCTGTGGGTGCAGTATGTACAGTGTCTGAAGCTGAGCTGCCCCAGGGAGGGTGCAATGTGTGATGTCCCTGTGGGTGCATTATGTCTCTTTCTGACCCTGAGCTGCCCCAGGGAGGGTGCAGTGTGTGATGTCCCTCTGTGTGCAGTATGTACAGTGTCTGACCCAGAGCTGTCCCAGGGAGGGTGCAGTGTGTGATGTCCCTGTGGGTGCATTATGTCTCTTTCTGACCCTGAGCTGCCCCAGGGAGGGTGCAGTGTGTGATGTCCCTGAGGGTGCAATATGTACATTGTCTGACCCTGAGCTGCCCCAGGGAGGGGCAGTGTGTGATGTCCCTGAGGGATCAGTATGTACAGTGTCCGACCCAGAGCTGCCCGAGGGAGGGGACAGTGTGAAATGTCTATGTGGGATGCAGTAAGTGGTGAGTCTGACGCTGAGCTGCCCCAGGGAGGGGAAGTGTGTGATGTCTCTGTGGGTGCAGTATGTACAGTGTCTGACCCTGAGCTGCACCAGGGAGGGGCAGTGTGTGATGTCCCTGTTTGGTGCTGTATGTTCAGTGTCTGACCAAGAGCTGCCCCAGGGAGGGGCAGTGTCTGATGTCCCTGTGGGTGCAGTATGTCACTGTCTGACCAAGAGCTGCCCCAGGGAGGGTGCAGTGTGTGATATCCCTGTGGGGTGCAGTGTCTGACCCAGAGCTGCCCCAGGGAAAGTGCAGTATGTGATATCCCTGTGGGTGCAGTATGTCACTGTCCGACCCAGAGCTGCCCCAGAGAGGGTGCAGTGTATGATGTCCCTGTGGTTGCAGTATATCATTGTCTGACCCAGAGCTGCCCCAGGGAGGGTGCAGTGTGTGATGTCCCTGTGGGTGCAGTATGTAAAGTGCCTGACCCAGAGCTGCCCCAGGGAGGGTGCAGTGTTTGATGTCCCTGTGTGTGCAGTATGTCACTGTCTGACCCAGAGCTGTCCCAAGGAGTGTGCAGTGTGTGAAGTCCCTGTGGGTGCAGTTTGTACAGTGTCTGACCCTGAGCTGCCCCAGGGAGGGTGCAGTGTGTGATGTCCCTGTGGGTGCAGTATGTACAGTGTCTGACCCAGAGCTGCCCCCTGGAGGGTGCAGTGCGTGATGTCCCTGTGGGTGCAGTATGTCACGGTCTGACCCAGAGCTGCCCCCGGGAGGGTGCAGTGCGTGATGTCCCTGTGGGTGCAGTATGTCCCGATCTGACCCAGAGCTGCCTCAGGGAGGGTGCAGTGTGTGATTACCCTGTGGGTGCAGTATG
The DNA here is from genome assembly GCF_044704955.1 of Pristiophorus japonicus. Lineage (NCBI taxonomy): Eukaryota > Metazoa > Chordata > Chondrichthyes > Pristiophoridae > Pristiophorus > Pristiophorus japonicus. The sequence continues at coordinate 684,365 of NW_027252166.1, read as the reverse complement.
TACAGTGTCTGACCCAGAGCTTCCCCAGGGAGGCTGCAGTGTGTGATGTCCCTGTGAGTGCAGTATGTAGAGTGTCTGACCCAGAGCTGCCGCAGGGAGGGTGCAGTGTGTGATGTCCCTGTGTGTGCAGTATGTACAGAGTCTGACCCTGAGCTGCCCCAGGGAGGGTGCAGTGTGTGATGTCCCTGTGGGTGCAGTATGTACAGTGTCTGAAGCTGAGCTGCCCCAGGGAGGGTGCAATGTGTGATGTCCCTGTGGGTGCATTATGTCTCTTTCTGACCCTGAGCTGCCCCAGGGAGGGTGCAGTGTGTGATGTCCCTCTGTGTGCAGTATGTACAGTGTCTGACCCAGAGCTGTCCCAGGGAGGGTGCAGTGTGTGATGTCCCTGTGGGTGCATTATGTCTCTTTCTGACCCTGAGCTGCCCCAGGGAGGGGCAGTGTGTGATGTCCCTGAGGGTGCAGTATGTACAGTGTCCGACCCAGAGCTGCCCGAGGGAGGGGACAGTGTGAAATGTCTATGTGGGATGCAGTAAGTGGTGAGTCTGACGCTGAGCTGCCCCAGGGAGGGGAAGTGTGTGATGTCTCTGTGGGTGCAGTATGTACAGTGTCTGACCCTGAGCTGCACCAGGGAGGGGCAGTGTGTGATGTCCCTGTTTGGTGCTGTATGTTCAGTGTCTGACCAAGAGCTGCCCCAGGGAGGGGCAGTGTCTGATGTCCCTGTGGGTGCAGTATGTCACTGTCTGACCAAGAGCTGCCCCAGGCAGGGTGCAGTGTGTGATGTCCCTGTGGGTGCAGTTTTTCACTGTCTGACCCAGAGCTGCCCCAGGGAGGGTGCAGTGTGTGATATCCCTGTGGGGTGCAGTGTCTGACCCAGAGCTGCCCCAGGGAAAGTGCAGTATGTGATGTCCCTGTGGGTGCAGTATGTCACTGTCCGACCCAGAGCTGCCCCAGAGAGGGTGCAGTGTATGATGTCCCTGTGGTTGCAGTATATCATTGTCTGACCCAGAGCTGCCCCAGGGAGGGTGCAGTGTGTGATGTCCCTGTGGGTGCAGTATGTAAAGTGCCTGACCCAGAGCTGCCCCAGGGAGGGTGCAGTGTTTGATGTCCCTGTGTGTGCAGTATGTCACTGTCTGACCCAGAGCTGTCCCAAGGAGTGTGCAGTGTGTGAAGTCCCTGTGTGTGCAGTTTGTACAGTGTCTGACCCTGAGCTGCCCCAGGGAGGGTGCAGTGTGTGATGTCCCTGTGGGTGCAGTATGTACAGTGTCTGACCCAGAGCTGCCCCCTGGAGGGTGCAGTGCGTGATGTCCCTGTGGGTGCAGTATGTCACGGTCTGACCCAGAGCTGCCCCCGGGAGGGTGCAGTGCGTGATGTCCCTGTGGGTGCAGTATGTCCCGATCTGACCCAGAGCTGCCTCAGGGAGGGTGCAGTGTGTGATTACCCTGTGGGTGCAGTATGTACAGTGTCTGACCCAGAGCTTCCCCAGGGAGGCTGCAGTGTGTGATGTCCCTGTGAGTGCAGTATGTACAGTGTCTGACCCAGAGCTGTCCCAGGGAGGGTGCAGTGTGTGATGTCCCTGTGGGTGCATTATGTCTCTTTCTGACCCTGAGCTGCCCCAGGGAGGGTGCAGTGTGTGATGTCCCTGAGGGTGCAGTATGTACAGTGTCTGACCCTGAGCTGCCCAAGGGAGGGGCAGTGTGTGATGTCCCTGAGGGTGCAGTATGTACAGTGTCCGACCCAGAGCTGTCCGAGGGAGGGGACAGTGTGAAATGTCTATGTGGGATGCAGTAAGTGGTGAGTCTGACGCTGAGCTGCCCCAGGGAGGGGAAGTGTGTGATGTCTCTGTGGGTGCAGTATGTACAGTGTCTGACCCTGAGCTGCCCCAGGGAGGGGCAGTGTGTGATGTCCCTGTTTGGTGCAGTATGTTCAGTGTCTGACCAAGAGCTGCCCCAGGGAGGGGCAGTGTCTGATGTCCCTGTGGGTGCAGTATGTCACTGTCTGACCAAGAGCTGCCCCAGGGAGGGTGCAGTGTGTGATGTCCCTGTGGGTGCAGTTTTTCACTGTCTGACCCAGAGCTGCCCCAGGGAGGGTGCAGTGTGTGATGTTCCTGTGGGTGCAGTATGTCACTGTCTGACCCAGAGCTGCCCCAGGGAGGGTGCAGTATGTGATGTCCCTGTGGGTGCAGTATGTCACTGTCTGACCCAGAGCTGCCCCAGGGAGGGTGCAGTGTGTGATGTCCCTGTGGAGTGCAGTGTCTGACCCAGAGCTGCCCCAGGAAAAATGCAGTATGTGATGTCCCTGTGGGTGCAGTATGTCACTGTCCGACCCAGAGCTGCCCCAGGGAGGGTGCAGTGTATGATGTCCCTGTTGTTGCAGTATGACATTGTCTGACCCAGAGGTGCCCCAGGAAGAGTGCAGTGTGTGCTGTCCCTGTGGGTGCAGTATGTACAGTGTCCGACCCAGAGCTGCCCCAGAGAGGGGGCAGTGTGAAATGGCCCTTTGGGATGCAGTAAGTGGTGAGTCTGACGCTGAGCTGCCGCAGGGAGGAGCAGTGTGTGATATCTCTGTGGGTGCAATATGTACAGTGTCTGACCCTGAGCTGCCCCAGGGAGGGGCAGTGTGTGATATCCCTGTTTGGTGCTGTATGTTCAGTGTCTGACCAAGAGCTGCCCCAGGGAGTTTGCAGTGTGTGATGTCCCTGTGGGTGCAGTATGTCACTGTCTGACCCAGGGCTGCCCCACGTAGGGGCAGTGTGTGATGTCCCTGTGGGTGCAGTATGTACAGAGTCTGACCAAGAGCTGCACCAGGGAGGGTGCATAGTGTGATGTCCCTGTGGGGTGCAGTGTCTGACCCAGAGCTGCAACAGGGAAAGTGCAGTGTGTGATGTCCCTGTGGGTGCAGTATGTACAGTGTCTGACCAAGAGCTGCCCCAGAGAGGGTGCATAGTGTGATGTCCCTGTGGGTGCAGTATGTACAGTGTCTGACCCAGAGCTGCCCCAGGGAGGGTGCAGTGTGTGATGTCCCTGTGGGTGCAGTATGTACAGTGTCTGACCCGGAGCTGCCCCAGGGAGGGTGCAGTTTGTGATGTCCCTGTGGGTGCAGTATGTCACTGTCTGACCCAGAGCTGCCCCAGGGAGGGTGCAGTGTATGATGTCCCTGTGGTTGCAGTATGTACAGTGTCTGACCCAGAGCTGCCCCAGGGAGGGTGCAGTGTGTGATATCACTGTGGGGTGCAGTGTCCGACCCAGAGCTGCCCCAGGGAAAGTGCAGTATGTGATGTCCCTGTGGGTGCAGTATGTCACTGTCCGACCCAGAGCTGCCCCAGGGAGGGTGCAGTGTATGATGTCCCTGTGGTTGCAGTATATCATTGTCTGACCCAGAGCTGCCCCAGGGAGGGTGCAGTGTGTGATGTCCCTGTCGGTGCAGTATGTAAAGTGCCTGACCCAGAGCTGCCCCAGGGTGGGTGCAGTGTTTGATGTCCCTTTGTGTGCAGTATGTCACTGTCTGACCCAGAGCTGTCCCAAGGAGGGTGCAGTGTGTGAAGTCCCTGTGGGTGCAGTTTGTACAGTGTCTGACCCTGAGCTGCCCCAGGGAGGGTGCAGTGTGTGATGTCCCTGTGGGTGCAGTATGTAAAGTGCCTGACCCAGAGCTGCCCCAGGGTGGGTGCAGTGTTTGATGTCCCTGTGTGTGCAGTATGTCACTGTCTGACCCAGAGCTGTCCCAAGGAGGGTGCAGTGTTTGATGTCCCTGTGTGTGCAGTATGTCACTGTCTGACCCAGAGCTGTCCCAAGGAGGGTGCAGTGTGTGAAGTCCCTGTGGGTGCAGTTTGTACAGTGTCTGACCCAGAGCTGCCCCCGGGAGGGTGCAGTGCGTGATGTCCCTGTGGGTGCAGTATGTCCCGATCTGACCCAGAGCTGCCTCAGGGAGGGTGCAGTGTGTGATTACCCTGTGGGTGCAGTATGTACAGTGTCTGACCCAGAGCTTCCCCAGGGAGGCTGCAGTGTGTGATGTCCCTGTGAGTGCAGTATGTAGAGTGTCTGACCCAGAGCTGCCGCAGGGAGGGTGCAGTGTGTGATGTCCCTGTGTGTGCAGTATGTACAGAGTCTGACCCTGAGCAGCCCCAGGGAGGGTGCAGTGTGTGATGTCCCTGTGGGTGCAGTATGTACAGTGTCTGAAGCTGAGCTGCCCCAGGGAGGGTGCAATGTGTGATGTCCCTGTGGGTGCATTATGTCTCTTTCTGACCCTGAGCTGCCCCAGGGAGGGTGCAGTGTGTGATGTCCCTCTGTGTGCAGTATGTACAGTGTCTGACCCAGAGCTGTCCCAGGGAGGGTGCAGTGTGTGATGTCCCTGTGGGTGCATTATGTCTCTTTCTGACCCTGAGCTGCCCCAGGGAGGGGCAGTGTGTGATGTCCCTGAGGGTGCAGTATGTACAGTGTCCGACCCAGAGCTGCCCGAGGGAGGGGACAGTGTGAAATGTCTATGTGGGATGCAGTAAGTGGTGAGTCTGACGCTGAGCTGCCCCAGGGAGGGGAAGTGTGTGATGTCTCTGTGGGTGCAGTATGTACAGTGTCTGACCCTGAGCTGCACCAGGGAGGGGCAGTGTGTGATGTCCCTGTTTGGTGCTGTATGTTCAGTGTCTGACCAAGAGCTGCCCCAGGGAGGGGCAGTGTCTGATGTCCCTGTGGGTGCAGTATGTCACTGTCTGACCAAGAGCTGCCCCAGGCAGGGTGCAGTGTGTGATGTCCCTGTGGGTGCAGTTTTTCACTGTCTGACCCAGAGCTGCCCCAGGGAGGGTGCAGTGTGTGATATCCCTGTGGGGTGCAGTGTCTGACCCAGAGCTGCCCCAGGGAAAGTGCAGTATGTGATGTCCCTGTGGGTGCAGTATGTCACTGTCCGACCCAGAGCTGCCCCAGAGAGGGTGCAGTGTATGATGTCCCTGTGGTTGCAGTATATCATTGTCTGACCCAGAGCTGCCCCAGGGAGGGTGCAGTGTGTGATGTCCCTGTGGGTGCAGTATGTAAAGTGCCTGACCCAGAGCTGCCCCAGGGAGGGTGCAGTGTTTGATGTCCCTGTGTGTGCAGTATGTCACTGTCTGACCCAGAGCTGTCCCAAGGAGTGTGCAGTGTGTGAAGTCCCTGTGGGTGCAGTTTGTACAGTGTCTGACCCTGAGCTGCCCCAGGGAGGGTGCAGTGTGTGATGTCCTTGTGGGTGCAGTATGTACAGTGTCTGACCCAGAGCTGCCCCCTGGAGGGTGCAGTGCGTGATGTCCCTGTGGGTGCAGTATGTCACGGTCTGACCCAGAGCTGCCCCCGGGAGGGTGCAGTGCGTGATGTCCCTGTGGGTGCAGTATGTCCCGATCTGACCCAGAGCTGCCTCAGGGAGGGTGCAGTGTGTGATTACCCTGTGGGTGCAGTATGTACAGTGTCTGACCCAGAGCTTCCCCAGGGAGGCTGCAGTGTGTGATGTCCCTGTGAGTGCAGTATGTAGAGTGTCTGACCCAGAGCTGCCGCAGGGAGGGTGCAGTGTGTGATGTCCCTGTGTGTGCAGTATGTACAGAGTCTGACCCTGAGCTGCCCCAGGGAGGGTGCAGTGTGTGATGTCCCTGTGGGTGCAGTATGTACAGTGTCTGAAGCTGAGCTGCCCCAGGGAGGGTGCAATGTGTGATGTCCCTGTGGGTGCATTATGTCTCTTTCTGACCCTGAGCTGCCCCAGGGAGGGTGCAGTGTGTGATGTCCCTCTGTGTGCAGTATGTACAGTGTCTGACCCAGAGCTGTCCCAGGGAGGGTGCAGTGTGTGATGTCCCTGTGGGTGCATTATGTCTCTTTCTGACCCTGAGCTGCCCCAGGGAGGGTGCAGTGTGTGATGTCCCTGAGGGTGCAGTATGTACAGTGTCTGACCCTGAGCTGCCCAAGGGAGGGGCAGTGTGTGATGTCCCTGAGGGTGCAGTATGTACAGTGTCCGACCCAGAGCTGTCCGAGGGAGGGGACAGTGTGAAATGTCTATGTGGGATGCAGTAAGTGGTGAGTCTGACGCTGAGCTGCCCCAGGGAGGGGAAGTGTGTGATGTCTCTGTGGGTGCAGTATGTACAGTGTCTGACCCTGAGCTGCCCCAGGGAGGGGCAGTGTGTGATGTCCCTGTTTGGTGCAGTATGTTCAGTGTCTGACCAAGAGCTGCCCCAGGGAGGGGCAGTGTCTGATGTCCCTGTGGGTGCAGTATGTCACTGTCTGACCAAGAGCTGCCCCAGGGAGGGTGCAGTGTGTGATGTCCCTGTGGGTGCAGTTTTTCACTGTCTGACCCAGAGCTGCCCCAGGGAGGGTGCAGTGTGTGATGTTCCTGTGGGTGCAGTATGTCACTGTCTGACCCAGAGCTGCCCCAGGGAGGGTGCAGTATGTGATGTCCCTGTGGGTGCAGTATGTCACTGTCTGACCCAGAGCTGCCCCAGGGAGGGTGCAGTGTGTGATGTCCCTGTGGAGTGCAGTGTCTGACCCAGAGCTGCCCCAGGAAAAATGCAGTATGTGATGTCCCTGTGGGTGCAGTATGTCACTGTCCGACCCAGAGCTGCCCCAGGGAGGGTGCAGTGTATGATGTCCCTGTGGTTGCAGTATGACATTGTCTGACCCAGAGGTGCCCCAGGAAGAGTGCAGTGTGTGCTGTCCCTGTGGGGGCAGTATGTACAGTGTCCGACCCAAAGCTGCCCCAGAGAGGGGGCAGTGTGAAATGGCCCTTTGGGATGCAGTAAGTGGTGAGTCTGACGCTGAGCTGCCGCAGGGAGGAGCAGTGTGTGATATCTCTGTGGGTGCAATATGTACAGTGTCTGACCCTGAGCTGCCCCAGGGAGGGGCAGTGTGTGATATCCCTGTTTGGTGCTGTATGTTCAGTGTCTGACCAAGAGCTGCCCCAGGGAGTTTGCAGTGTGTGATGTCCCTGTGGGTGCAGTATGTCACTGTCTGACCCAGGGCTGCCCCACGTAGGGGCAGTGTGTGATGTCCCTGTGGGTGCAGTATGTACAGAGTCTGACCAAGAGCTGCACCAGGGAGGGTGCATAGTGTGATGTCCCTGTGGGGTGCAGTGTCTGACCCAGAGCTCCAACAGGGAAAGTGCAGTGTGTGATGTCCCTGTGGGTGCAGTATGTACAGTGTCTGACCAAGAGCTGCCCCAGAGAGGGTGCATAGTGTGATGTCCCTGTGGGTGCAGTATGTACAGTGTCTGACCCAGAGCTGCCCCAGGGAGGGTGCAGTGTGTGATGTCCCTGTGGGTGCAGTATGTACAGTGTCTGACCCGGAGCTGCCCCAGGGAGGGTGCAGTTTGTGATGTCCCTGTGGGTGCAGTATGTCACTGTCTGACCCAGAGCTGCCCCAGGGAGGGTGCAGTGTATGATGTCCCTGTGGTTGCAGTATGTACAGTGTCTGACCCAGAGCTGCCCCAGGGAGGGTGCAGTGTGTGATATCACTGTGGGGTGCAGTGTCCGACCCAGAGCTGCCCCAGGGAAAGTGCAGTATGTGATGTCCCTGTGGGTGCAGTATGTCACTGTCCGACCCAGAGCTGCCCCAGGGAGGGTGCAGTGTATGATGTCCCTGTGGTTGCAGTATATCATTGTCTGACCCAGAGCTGCCCCAGGGAGGGTGCAGTGTGTGATGTCCCTATCGGTGCAGTATGTAAAGTGCCTGACCCAGAGCTGCCCCAGGGTGGGTGCAGTGTTTGATGTCCCTGTGTGTGCAGTATGTCACTGTCTGACCCAGAGCTGTCCCAAGGAGGGTGCAGTGTGTGAAGTCCCTGTGGGTGCAGTTTGTACAGTGTCTGACCCTGAGCTGCCCCAGGGAGGGTGCAGTGTGTGATGTCCCTGTGGGTGCAGTATGTAAAGTGCCTGACCCAGAGCTGCCCCAGGGTGGGTGCAGTGTTTGATGTCCCTGTGTGTGCAGTATGTCACTGTCTGACCCAGAGCTGTCCCAAGGAGGGTGCAGTGTTTGATGTCCCTGTGTGTGCAGTATGTCACTGTCTGACCCAGAGCTGTCCCAAGGAGGGTGCAGTGTGTGAAGTCCCTGTGGGTGCAGTTTGTACAGTGTCTGACCCAGAGCTGCCCCCGGGAGGGTGCAGTGCGTGATGTCCGTGTGGGTGCAGTATGTCCCGATCTGACCCAGAGCTGCCTCAGGGAGGGTGCAGTGTGTGATTACCCTGTGGGTGCAGTATGTACAGTGTCTGACCCAGAGCTTCCCCAGGGAGGCTGCAGTGTGTGATGTCCCTGTGAGTGCAGTATGTAGAGTGTCTGACCCAGAGCTGCCGCAGGGAGGGTGCAGTGTGTGATGTCCCTGTGTGTGCAGTATGTACAGAGTCTGAACCTGAGCTGCCCCAGGGAGGGTGCAGTGTGTGATGTCCCTGTGGGTGCAGTATGTACAGTGTCTGAAGCTGAGCTGCCCCAGGGAGGGTGCAATGTGTGATGTCCCTGTGGGTGCATTATGTCTCTTTCTGACCCTGAGCTGCCCCAGGGAGTGTGCAGTGTGCGATGTCCCTCTGTGTGCAGTATGTACAGTGTTTGACCCAGAGCTGTCCCAGGGAGGGTGCAGTGTGTGATGTCCCTGTGGGTGCATTATGTCTCTTGCTGACCCTGAGCTGCCCCAGGGAGGGTGCAGTGTGTGATGTCCCTCAGGGTGCAATATGTACAGTGTCTGACCCTGAGCTGCCCCAGGGAGTGGCAGTGTGTGATGTCCCTGAGGGTGCAGTATGTACAGTGTCCGACCCAGAGCTGCCCGAGGGAGGGGACAGTGTGAAATGTCTATGTGGGATGCAGTAAGTGGTGAGTCTGACGCTGAGCTGCCCCAGGGAGGGGAAGTGTGTGATGTCTCTGTGGGTGCAGTATGTACAGTGTCTGACCCTGAGCTGCACCAGGGAGGGGCAGTGTGTGATGTCCCTGTTTGGTGCTGTATGCTCCGTGTCTGACCAAGAGCTGCCCCAGGGAGGGGCAGTGTCTGATGTCCCTGTGGGTGCAGTATGTCACTGTCTGACCAAGAGCTGCCCCAGGCAGGGTGCAGTGTGTGATGTCCCTGTGGGTGCAGTTTTTCACTGTCTGACCCAGAGCTGCCCCAGGGAGGGTGCAGTGTGTGATGTTCCTGTGGGTGCACTATGTCACTGTCTGACCCAGAGCTGCCCCAGGGAGGGTGCAGTGTGTGATATCCCTGTGGGGTGCAGTGTCTGACCCAGAGCTGCCCCAGGGAAAGTGCAGTATGTGATGTCCCTGTGGGTGCAGTATGTCACTGTCCGACCCAGAGCTGCCCCAGGGAGGGTGCAGTGTATGATGTCCCTGTGGTTGCAGTATGTAAAGTGCCTGACCCAGAGCTGCCCCAGGGAGGGTGCAGTGCGTGATGTCCCTGTGGGTGCAGTATGTCACGGTCTGACCCAGAGCTGCCCCCGGGAGGGTGCAGTGCGTGATGTCCCTGTTGGTGCAGTATGTCCCGATCTGACCCAGAGCTGCCTCAGGGAGGGTGCAGTGTGTGATTACCCTGTGGGTGCAGTCTGTACAGTGTCTGACCCAGAGCTTCCCCAGGGAGGCTGCAGTGTGTGATGTCCCTGTGAGTGCAGTATGTAGAGTGTCTGACGCAGAGCTGCCGCAGGGAGGGTGCAGTGTGTGATGTCCCTGTGTGTGCAGTATGTACAGAGTCTGACCCTGAGCTGCCCCAGGGAGGGTGCAGTGTGTGATGTCCCTGTGGGTGCAGTATGTACAGTGTCTGAAGCTGAGCTGCCCCAGGGAGGGTGCAATGTGTGATGTCCCTGTGGGTGCATTATGTCTCTTTCTGACCCTGAGCTGCCCCAGGGAGGGTGCAGTGTGTGATGTCCCTCTGTGTGCAGTATGTACAGTGTCTGACCCAGAGCTGTCCCAGGGAGGGTGCAGTGTGTGATGTCCCTGTGGGTGCATTATGTCTCTTTCTGACCCTGAGCTGCCCCAGGGAGGGTGCAGTGTGTGATGTCCCTGAGGGTGCAATATGTACAGTGTCTGACCCTGAGCTGCCCCAGGGAGGGGCAGTGTGTGATGTCCCTGTTTGGTGCTGTATGTTCAGTGTCTGACCAAGAGCTGCCCCAGGGAGGGGACAGTGTGAAATGTCTATGTGGGATGCAGTAAGTGGTGAGTCTGACGCTGAGCTGCCCCAGGGAGGGGAAGTGTGTGATGTCTCTGTGGGTGCAGTATGTACAGTGTCTGACCCTGAGCTGCACCAGGGAGGGGCAGTGTGTGATGTCCCTGTTTGGTGCTGTATGTTCAGTGTCTGACCAAGAGCTGCCCCAGGGAGGGGCAGTGTCTGATGTCCCTGTGGGTGCAGTATGTCACTGTCTGACCAAGAGCTGCCCCAGGCAGGGTGCAGTGTGTGATGTCCCTGTGGGTGCAGTTTTTCACTGTCTGACCCAGAGCTGCCCCAGGGAGGGTGCAGTGTGTGATGTTCCTGTGGGTGCAGTATGTCACTGTCTGACCCAGAGATGCCCCAGGGAGGGTGCAGTATGTGATGTCCCTGTGGGTGCAGTATGTCACTGTCTGACCCAGAGCTGCCCCAGGGAGGGTGCAGTGTGTGATGTCCCTGTGGAGTGCAGTGTCTGACCCAGAGCTGCCCCAGGAAAAGTGCAGTATGTGATGTCCCTGTGGGTGCAGTATGTGACTGTCCGACCCAGAGCTGCCCCAGGGAGGGTGCAGTGTATGATGTCCCTGTGGTTGCAGTATGTCATTGTCTGACCCAGAGGTGCCCCAGGAAGAGTGCAGTGTGTGATGTCCCTGTGGGTGCAGTATGTACGGTGTCCGACCCAGAGCTGCCCCAGAGAGGGGGCAGTGTGAAATGGCCCTTTAGGATGCAGTAAGTGGTGAGTCTGACGCTGAGCTGCCGCAGGGAGGAGCAGTGTGTGATATCTCTGTGGGTGCAATATGTACAGTGTCTGACCCTGAGCTGCCCCAGGGAGGGGCAGTGTGTGATATCCCTGTTTGGTGCTGTATGTTCAGTGTCTGACCAAGAGCTGCCCCAGGGAGGAGCAGTGTGTGATGTCCCTGTGGGTGCAGTATGTCACTGTCTGACCCAGAGCTGCCCCAGGGAGTGTGCAGTGTGTGATGTCCCTGTGGGTGCAGTATGTACAGTGTCTGACCCAGGGCTGCCCCACGGAGGGGCAGTGTGTGATGTCCCTGTGGGTGCAGTATGTACAGAGTCTGACCAAGAGCTTCACCAGGGAGGGTGCATAGTGTGATGTCCCTGTGGGGTGCAGTGTCTGACCCAGAGCTGCAACAGGGAAAGTGCAGTGTGTGATGTCCCTGTGGGTGCAGTATGTACAGTGTCTGACCAAGAGCTGCCCCAGAGAGGGTGCATAGTGTGATGTCCCTGTGGGTGCAGTATGTACAGTGTCTGACAAAGAGCTGCCCCAGGGAGGGGCAGTGTGTGATGTCCCTGTGGGTGCAGTATGTACAGTGTCTGACCCTGAGCTGCCCCAGGGAGGGTGCAGTGTGTGATGTCCCTGTGGGTGCAGTATGTACAGTGTCTGACCCAGAGCTGCCCCAGGGAGGGTGCAGTGTGTGATATCCCTGTGGGGTGCAGTGTCTGACCCAGAGCTGCCCCAGGGAAAGTGCAGTATGTGATGTCCCTGTGGGTGCAGTATGTCACTGTCCGACCCAGAGCTGCCCAAGGGAGGGTGCAGTGTATGATGTCCCTGTGGTTGCAGTATATCATTGTCTGACCCAGAGCTGCCCCAGCGAGGGTGCAGTGTGTGATGTCCCTGTGGGTGCAGTATGTAAAGTGCCTGACCCAGAGCTGCCCCCGGGAGGGTGCAGTGTTTGATGTCCCTGTGTGTGCAGTATGTCACTCTCTGACCCAGAGCTGTCCCAAGGAGCGTGCAGTGTGTGAAGTCCCTGTGGGTGCAGTTTGTACAGTGTCTGACCCTGAGCTGCCCCAGGGAGGGTGCAGTGTGTGATGTCCCTGTGGGTGCAGTATGTACAGTGTCTGACCCAGAGCTGCCCCCGGGAGGGTGCAGTGCGTGATGTCCCTGTGGGTGCAGTATGTCACGGTCTGACCCAGAGCTGCCACCGGGAGGGTGCAGTGCGTGATGTCCCTGTGGGTGCAGTATGTCCCGATCTGACCCAGAGCTGCCTCAGGGAGGGTGCAGTGTGTGATTACCCTGTGGGTGCAGTATGTACAGTGTCTGACCCAGAGCTTCCCCAGGGAGGCTGCAGTGTGTGATGTCCCTGTGAGTGCAGTATGTAGAGTGTCTGACCCAGAGCTGCCGCAGTGAGGGTGCAGTGTGTGATGTCCCTGTGTGTGCAGTATGTACAGAGTCTGACCCTGAGCTGCCCCAGGGAGGGTGCAGTGTGTGATTTCCCTGTGGGTGCAGTATGTACAGTGTCTGAAGCTGAGCTGCCCCAGGGAGGGTGCAATGTGTGATGTCCCTGTGGGTGCATTATGTCTCTTTCTGACCCTGAGCTGCCCCAGGGAGGGTGCAGTGTGTGATGTCCCTCTGTGTGCAGTATGTACAGTGTCTGACCCAGAGCTGTCCCAGGGAGGGTGCAGTGTATGATGTCCCTGTGGGTGCATTATGTCTCTTTCTGACCCTGAGCTGCCCCAGGGAGGGTGCAGTGTGTGATGTCCCTGAGGGTGCAGTATGTACAGTGTCCGACCCAGAGCTGCCCGAGGGAGGGGACAGTGTGAAATGTCTATGTGGGATGCAGTAAGTGGTGAGTCTGACACTGAGCTGCCCCAGGGAGGGGAAGTGTGTGATGTCTCTGTGGGTGCAGTATGTACAGTGTCTGACCCTGAGCTGCACCAGGGAGGGGCAGTGTGTGATGTCCCTGTTTGGTGCTGTATGTTCAGTGTCTGACCAAGAGCTGCCCCAGGGAGGGGCAGTGTCTGATGTCCCTGTGGGTGCAGTATGTCACTGTCTGACCAAAAGCTGCCCCAGGGAGGGTGCAGTGTGTGATGTCCCTGTGGGTGCAGTTTTTCACTGTCTGACCCAGAGCTGCCCCAGGGAGGGTGCAGTGTGTGATGTTCCTGTGGGTGCAGTATGTCACTGTCTGACCCAGAGCTGCCCCAGGGAGGGTGCAGTATGTGATGTCCCTGTGGGTGCAGTACGTCACTGTCTGACCCAGAGCTGCCCCAGGGAGGGTGCAGTGTGTGATGTCCCTGTGGAGTGCAGTGTCTGACCCAGAGCTGCCCCAGGAAAAATGCAGTATGTGATGTCCCTGTGGGTGCAGTATGTCACTGTCCGACCCAGAGCTGCCCCAGGGAGGGTGCAGTGTATGATGTCCCTGTGGTTGCAGTATGACATTGTCTGACCCAGAGGTGCCCCAGGAAGAGTGCAGTGTGTGATGTCCCTGTGGGTGCAGTATGTACAGTGTCCGACCCAGAGCTGCCCCAGAGAGGGGGCAGTGTGAAATGGCCCTTTGGGATGCAGTAAGTGGTGAGTCTGACGCTGAGCTGCCGCAGGGAGGAGCAGTGTGTGATATCTCTGTGGGTGCAATATGTAGTGTCTGACCCTGAGCTGCCCCAGGGAGGGGCAGTGTGTGATATCCCTGTTTGGTGTTGTATGTTCAGTGTCTGACAAAGAGCTGCCCCAGGGAGGAGCAGTGTGTGATGTCCCTGTGGGTGCAGTATGTCACTGTCTGACCCAGAGCTGCCCCAGGGAGTGTGCAGTGTGTGATGTCCCTGTGGGTGCAGTATGTACAGTGTCTGACCCAGGGCTGCCCCACGGAGGGGCAGTGTGTGATGTCCCTGTGGGTGCAGTATGTACAGAGTCTGACCAAGACCTGCACCAGGGAGGGTGCATAGTGTGATGTCCCTGTGGGGTGCAGTGTCTGACCCAGAGCTGCAACAGGGAAAGTGCAGTGTGTGATGTCCCTGTGGGTGCAGTATGTACAGTGTCTGACCAAGAGCTGCCCCAGAGAGGGTGCATAGTGTGATGTCCCTGTGGGTGCAGTATGTACAGTGTCTGACCCTGAGCTGCCCCAGGGAGGGTGCAGTGTGTGATGTCCCTGTGGGTGCAGTATGTACAGTGTCTGACCCAGAGCTGCCCCCGGGAGGGTGCAGTGCGTGATGTCCCTGTGGGTGCAGTATGTCACGGTCTGACCCAGAGCTGCACCCGGGAGGGTGCAGTGCCTGATGTCCCTGTGGGTGCAGTATGTCCCGATCTGACCCAGAGCTGCCTCAGGGAGGGTGCAGTGTGTGATTACCCTGTGGGTGCAGTATGTACAATGTCTGACCCAGAGCTTCCCCCGGGAGGCTGCAGTGTGTGATGTCCCTGTGAGTGCAGTAAGTAGAGTGTCTGACCCAGAGCTGCCGCAGGGAGGGTGCAGTGTGTGATGTCCCTATGTGTGCAGTATGTACAGAGTCTGACCCTGAGCTGCCCCAGGGAGGGTGCAGTGTGTGATGTCCCTGTGGGTGCAGTCTGTACAGTGTCTGAAGCTGAGCTGCCCCAGGGAGGGTGCAATGTGTGATGTCCCTGTGAGTGCATTATGTCTCTTTCTGACCCTGAGCTGCCCCAGGGAGGGTGCAGTGTGTGATGTCCCTCTGTGTGCAGTATGTACAATGTCTGACCCAGAGCTGTCCCAGGGAGGGTGCAGTGTGTGATGTCCCTGTGGGTGCATTATGTCTCTTTCTGACCCTGAGCTGCCCCAGGGAGGGTGCAGAGTGTGATGTCCCTGAGGGTGCAGTATGTACAGTGTCTGACCCTGAGCTGCCCCAGGGAGGGGCAGTGTGTGATGTCCCTGAGGGTGCAGTATGTACAGTGTCCGACCCAGAGCTGCCCGAGGGAGGGGACAGTGTGTGATGTCCCTGTGTGTGCAGTATGTACAGAGTCTGACCCTGAGCTGCCCCAGGGAGGGTGCAGTGTGTGATGTCCCTGTGGGTGCAGTATGTACAGTGTCTGAAGCTGAGCTGCCCCAGGGAGGGTGCAATGTGTGATGTCCCTGTGGGTGCATTATGTCTCTTTCTGACCCTGAGCTGCCCCAGGGAGGGTGCAGTGTGTGATGTCCCTCTGTGTGCAGTATGTACAGTGTCTGACCCAGAGCTGTCCCAGGGAGGGTGCAGTGTGTGATGTCCCTGTGGGTGCATTATGTCTCTTTCTGACCCTGAGCTGCCCCAGGGAGGGTGCAGTGTGTGATGTCCCTGAGGGTGCAATATGTACAGTGTCTGACCCTGAGCTGCCCCAGGGAGGGGCAGTGTGTGATGTCCCTGTTTGGTGCTGTATGTTCAGTGTCTGACCAAGAGCTGCCCCAGGGAGGGGACAGTGTGAAATGTCTATGTGGGATGCAGTAAGTGGTGAGTCTGACGCTGAGCTGCCCCAGGGAGGGGAAGTGTGTGATGTCTCTGTGGGTGCAGTATGTACAGTGTCTGACCCTGAGCTGCACCAGGGAGGGGCAGTGTGTGATGTCCCTGTTTGGTGCTGTATGTTCAGTGTCTGACCAAGAGCTGCCCCAGGGAGGGGCAGTGTCTGATGTCCCTGTGGGTGCAGTATGTCACTGTCTGACCAAGAGCTGCCCCAGGCAGGGTGCAGTGTGTGATGTCCCTGTGGGTGCAGTTTTTCACTGTCTGACCCAGAGCTGCCCCAGGGAGGGTGCAGTGTGTGATGTTCCTGTGGGTGCAGTATGTCACTGTCTGACCCAGAGCTGCCCCAGGGAGGGTGCAGTATGTGATGTCCCTGTGGGTGCAGTATGTCACTGTCTGACCCAGAGCTGCCCCAGGGAGGGTGCAGTGTGTGATGTCCCTGTGGAGTGCAGTGTCTGACCCAGAGCTGCCCCAGGAAAAGTGCAGTATGTGATGTCCCTGTGGGTGCAGTATGTCACTGTCCGACCCAGAGCTGCCCCAGGGAGGGTGCAGTGTATGATGTCCCTGTGGTTGCAGTATGTCATTGTCTGACCCAGAGGTGCCCCAGGAAGAGTGCAGTGTGTGATGTCCCTGTGGGTGCAGTATGTACAGTGTCCGACCCAGAGCTGCCCCAGAGAGGGGGCAGTGTGAAATGGCCCTTTAGGATGCAGTAAGTGGTGAGTCTGACGCTGAGCTGCCGCAGGGAGGAGCAGTGTGTGATATCTCTGTGGGTGCAATATGTACAGTGTCTGACCCTGAGCTGCCCCAGGGAGGGGCAGTGTGTGATATCCCTGTTTGGTGCTGTATGTTCAGTGTCTGACCAAGAGCTGCCCCAGGGAGGAGCAGTGTGTGATGTCCCTGTGGGTGCAGTATGTCACTGTCTGACCCAGAGCTGCCCCAGGGAGTGTGCAGTGTGTGATGTCCCTGTGGGTGCAGTATGTACAGTGTCTGACCCAGGGCTGCCCCACGGAGGGGCAGTGTGTGATGTCCCTGTGGGTGCAGTATGTACAGAGTCTGACCAAGAGCTGCACCAGGGAGGGTGCATAGTGTGATGTCCCTGTGGGGTGCAGTGTCTGACCCAGAGCTGCAACAGGGAAAGTGCAGTGTGTGATGTCCCTGTGGGTGCAGTATGTACAGTGTCTGACCAAGAGCTGCCCCAGAGAGGGTGCATAGTGTGATGTCCCTGTGGGTGCAGTATGTACAGTGTCTGACAAAGAGCTGCCCCAGGGAGGGGCAGTGTGTGATGTCCCTGTGGGTGCAGTATGTACAGTGTCTGACCCTGAGCTGCCCCAGGGAGGGTGCAGTGTGTGATGTCCCTGTGGGTGCAGTATGTACAGTGTCTGACCCAGAGCTGCCCCAGGGAGGGTGCAGTGTGTGATATCCCTGTGGGGTGCAGTGTCTGACCCAGAGCTGCCCCAGGGAAAGTGCAGTATGTGATGTCCCTGTGGGTGCAGTATGTCACTGTCCGACCCAGAGCTGCCCAAGGGAGGGTGCAGTGTATGATGTCCCTGTGGTTGCAGTATATCATTGTCTGACCCAGAGCTGCCCCAGCGAGGGTGCAGTGTGTGATGTCCCTGTGGGTGCAGTATGTAAAGTGCCTGACCCAGAGCTGCCCCAGGGAGGGTGCAGTGTTTGATGTCCCTGTGTGTGCAGTATGTCACTCTCTGACCCAGAGCTGTCCCAAGGAGCGTGCAGTGTGTGAAGTCCCTGTGGGTGCAGTTTGTACAGTGTCTGACCCTGAGCTGCCCCAGGGAGGGTGCAGTGTGTGATGTCCCTGTGGGTGCAGTATGTACAGTGTCTGACCCAGAGCTGCCCCCGGGAGGGTGCAGTGCGTGATGTCCCTGTGGGTGCAGTATGTCACGGTCTGACCCAGAGCTGCCACCGGGAGGGTGCAGTGCGTGATGTCCCTGTGGGTGCAGTATGTCCCGATCTGACCCAGAGCTGCCTCAGGGAGGGTGCAGTGTGTGATTACCCTGTGGGTGCAGTATGTACAGTGTCTGACCCAGAGCTTCCCCAGGGAGGCTGCAGTGTGTGATGTCCCTGTGAGTGCAGTATGTAGAGTGTCTGACCCAGAGCTGCCGCAGTGAGGGTGCAGTGTGTGATGTCCCTGTGTGTGCAGTATGTACAGAGTCTGACCCTGAGCTGCCCCAGGGAGGGTGCAGTGTGTGATTTCCCTGTGGGTGCAGTATGTACAGTGTCTGAAGCTGAGCTGCCCCAGGGAGGGTGCAATGTGTGATGTCCCTGTGGGTGCATTATGTCTCTTTCTGACCCTGAGCTGCCCCAGGGAGGGTGCAGTTTGTGATGTCCCTCTGTGTGCAGTATGTACAGTGTCTGACCCAGAGCTGTCCCAGGGAGGGTGCAGTGTATGATGTCCCTGTGGGTGCATTATGTCTCTTTCTGACCCTGAGCTGCCCCAGGGTTGGTGCAGTGTGTGATGTCCCTGAGGGTGCAGTATGTACAGTGTCCGACCCAGAGCTGCCCGAGGGAGGGGACAGTGTGAAATGTCTATGTGGGATGCAGTAAGTGGTGAGTCTGACGCTGAGCTGCCCCAGGGAGGGGAAGTGTGTGATGTCTCTGTGGGTGCAGTATGTACAGTGTCTGACCCTGAGCTGCACCAGGGAGGGGCAGTGTGTGATGTCCCTGTTTGGTGCTGTATGTTCAGTGTCTGACCAAGAGCTGCCCCAGGGAGGGGCAGTGTCTGATGTCCCTGTGGGTGCAGTATGTCACTGTCTGACCAAAAGCTGCCCCAGGGAGGGTGCAGTGTGTGATGTCCCTGTGGGTGCAGTTTTTCACTGTCTGACCCAGAGCTGCCCCAGGGAGGGTGCAGTGTGTGATGTTCCTGTGGGTGCAGTATGTCACTGTCTGACCCAGAGCTGCCCCAGGGAGGGTGCAGTATGTGATGTCCCTGTGGGTGCAGTACGTCACTGTCTGACCCAGAGCTGCCCCAGGGAGGGTGCAGTGTGTGATGTCCCTGTGGAGTGCAGTGTCTGACCCAGAGCTGCCCCAGGAAAAATGCAGTATGTGATGTCCCTGTGGGTGCAGTATGTCACTGTCCGACCCAGAGCTGCCCCAGGGAGGGTGCAGTGTATGATGTCCCTGTGGTTGCAGTATGACATTGTCTGACCCAGAGGTGCCCCAGGAAGAGTGCAGTGTGTGATGTCCCTGTGGGTGCAGTATGTACAGTGTCCGACCCAGAGCTGCCCCAGAGAGGGGGCAGTGTGAAATGGCCCTTTGGGATGCAGTAAGTGGTGAGTCTGACGCTGAGCTGCCGCAGGGAGGAGCAGTGTGTGATATCTCTGTGGGTGCAATATGTACAGTGTCTGACCCTGAGCTGCCCCAGGGAGGGGCAGTGTGTGATATCCCTGTTAGGTGTTGTATGTTCAGTGTCTGACCAAGAGCTGCCCCAGGGAGGAGCAGTGTGTGATGTCCCTGTGGGTGCAGTATGTCACTGTCTGACCCAGAGCTGCCCCAGGGAGTGTGCAGTGTGTGATGTCCCTGTGGGTGCAGTATGTACAGTGTCTGACCCAGGGCTGCCCCACGGAGGGGCAGTGTGTGATGTCCCTGTGGGTGCAGTATGTACAGAGTCTGACCAAGACCTGCACCAGGGAGGGTGCATAGTGTGATGTCCCTGTGGGGTGCAGTGTCTGACCCAGAGCTGCAACAGGGAAAGTGCAGTGTGTGATGTCCCTGTGGGTGCAGTATGTACAGTGTCTGACCAAGAGCTGCCCCAGAGAGGGTGCATAGTGTGATGTCCCTGTGGGTGCAGTATGTACAGTGTCTGACCCTGAGCTGCCCCAGGGAGGGTGCAGTGTGTGATGTCCCTGTGGGTGCAGTATGTACAGTGTCTGACCCAGAGCTGCCCCCGGGAGGGTGCAGTGCGTGATGTCCCTGTGGGTGCAGTATGTCACGGTCTGACCCAGAGCTGCCCCCGGGAGGGTGCAGTGCCTGATGTCCCTGTGGGTGCAGTATGTCCCGATCTGACCCAGAGCTGCCTCAGGGAGGGTGCAGTGTGTGATTACCCTGTGGGTGCAGTATGTACAATGTCTGACCCAGAGCTTCCCCCGGGAGGCTGCAGTGTGTGATGTCCCTGTGAGTGCAGTATGTAGAGTGTCTGACCCAGAGCTGCCGCAGGGAGGGTGCAGTGTGTGATGTCCCTATGTGTGCAGTATGTACAGAGTCTGACCCTGAGCTGCCCCAGGGAGGGTGCAGTGTGTGATGTCCCTGTGGGTGCAGTCTGTACAGTGTCTGAAGCTGAGCTGCCCCAGGGAGGGTCCAATGTGTGATGTCCCTGTGAGTGCATTATGTCTCTTTCTGACCCTGAGCTGCCCCAGGGAGGGTGCAGTGTGTGATGTCCCTCTGTGTGCAGTATGTACAGTGTCTGACCCAGAGCTGTCCCAGGGAGGGTGCAGTGTGTGATGTCCCTGTGGGTGCATTATGTCTCTTTCTGACCCTGAGCTGCCCCAGGGAGGGTGCAGTGTGTGATGTCCCTGAGGGTGCAGTATGTACAGTGTCTGACCCTGAGCTGCCCCAGGGAGGGGCAGTGTGTGATGTCCCTGAGGGTGCAGTATGTACAGTGTCCGACCCAGAGCTGCCCGAGGGAGGGGACAGTGTGAAATGTCTATGTGGGATGCAGTAAGTGGTGAGTCTGACGCTGAGCTGCCCCAGGGAGGGGCAGTGTGTGATGTCCCTGTGGGTGCAATATGTACAGTGTCTGACCCTGAGCTGCACCAGGCAGGGGCAGTGTGTGATGTCCCTGTTTGGTGCTGTATGTTCACTGTCTGACCAAGAGCTGCCCCAGGGAGGGTGCAGTGTGTGATGTCCCTGTGGGTGCAGTTTTTCACTGTCTGACCCAGAGCTGCCCCAGGGAGGGTGCAGTATGTGATGTTCCTGTTGGTGCAGTATGTCACTGTCTGACCCAGAGCTGCCCCAGGGAGGATGCAGTATGTGATGTCCCTGTGGGTGCAGTATGTCACTGTCTGACCCAGAGCATCCCCAGGGAGGGTGCAGTGTGTGATGTCCCTGTGGAGTGCAGTGTCTGACCCAGAGCTGCCCCAGGAAAAGTGCAGTATGTGATGTCCCTGTGGGTGCAGTATGTCACTGTCCGACCCAGAGCTGCCCCAGGGAGGGTGCAGTGTATGATGTCCCTGTGGTTGCAGTATGTCATTGTCTGACCCAGAGGTGCCCCAGGAAGAGTGCAGTGTGTGATGTCCCTGTGGGTGCAGTATGTACAGTGTCCGACCCAGAGCTGCCCCAGAGAGGGGGCAGTGTGAAATGGCCCTTTGGGATGCAGTAAGTGGTGAGTCTGACGCTGAGCTGCCGCAGGGAGGAGCAGTGTGTGATATCTCTGTGGGTGCAATATGCACAGTGTCTGACCCTGAGCTGCCCCAGGGAGGGGCAGTGTGTGATATCCCTGTTTGGTGCTGTATGTTCAGTGTCTGACCAAGAGCTGCCCCAGGGAGGAGCAGTGTGTGATGTCCCTGTGGGTGCAGTATGTCACTGTCTGACCCAGAGCTGCCCCAGGGAGTGTGCAGTGTGTGATGTCCCTGTGGGTGCAGTATGTACAGTGTCTGACCCAGGGCTGCCCCACGGAGGGGCAGTGTGTGATGTCCCTGTGGGTGCAGTATGTACAGAGACTGACCAAGAGCTGCACCAGGGAGGGTGCATAGTGTGATGTCCCTGTGGGGTGCAGTTTCTGACCCAGAGCTGCAACAGGGAAAGTGCAGTGTGTGATGTCCCTGTGGGTGCAGTATGTACAGTGTCTGACCAAGAGCTGCCCCAGAGAGGGTGCATAGTGTGATGTCCCTGTGGGTGCAGTATGTACAGTGTCTGACAAAGAGCTGCCCCAGGGAGGGGCAGTGTGTGATGTCCCTGTGGGTGCAGTATGTACAGTGTCTGACCCTGAGCTGCCCCAGGGAGGGTGCAGTGTGTGATGTCCCTGTGGGTGCAGTATGTCACTGTCTGACCCTGAGCTGCCCCAGGGAGGGTGCAGTGCGTGATGTCCCTGTGGATGCAGTACGTTCAGTGTCTGACCAAGACCTGCCCCAGGGAGGGGCAGTGTGTGATGTCCCTGTGGCTCCAGTAGCTCACTGTCTGACCCAGAGCTGCCCCAGGGAGGGTGCAGTGTGTGATGTCCCTGTGGGTGCAGTATGTACAGTGTCTGACCCGGAGCTGCCCCAGGGTGGGATAGTGTGTGATGTCCCTGTGGGTGCAGAATGTACAGTTTCTGACCCAGAGCTGCCCCAGGGAGGGTGCACTGTATGATGTCCCTGTGGGTGCAGTATGTCACTGTCTGACCCAGAGCTGTCCCAGGGAGGGTGCAGAGTGGGATGTCCCTGTGGGTGCAGTATGTACAGTGTCCGACCCAGAGCTGCCCCATGGAAGGGGGCAATGTGAAATGTCTATGTAGGATGGAGTAAGTGGTGAGTCTGACCCTGAGCTGCCCCAGGGAGGGTGCAGTGTGTGATGTCTCTGTGGGTGCAGTATGTACAGTGTCTGACCCAGAGCTGCCCCAGGGAGGTGCAGTGTCTGATGTCCCTGTGGGTGCAGTTTGTCACTGTCTGACCCAGAGCTGCCCCAGGGAGGGTGCAGTATGTGATGTGCCTGTGGGTGCAGTATGTCACTGTCTGACCCAGAGCTGCCCCAGGGACGGTGCAGTGTGTGATGTCCCTGTGGGGTGCAGTGTCTGACCCAGAGCTGCCCCAGGGAAAGTGCAGTATGTGATGTCCCTGTGGTTGCAGTATGTCACAGTCCGACCCAGAGCTGCCCCAGGGAGGGTGCAGTGTATGATGTCCCTGTGGTTGCAGTATGTCATTGTCTGACCCAGAGCTGCCCCAGGGAGGGTGCAGTGTGTGATGTCCCAGTGGTTGCAGTATGTACAGTGTCTGACCCTGAGCTGCCCCAGGGAGGGTGCAGTGTGTGATGTCCCTGTGGGTGCAGTATGTCACTGTCTGACCCTGAGCTGCCCCAGGGAGGGTGCAGTGCGTGATGTCCCTGTGGATGCAGTACGTTCAGTGTCTGACCAAGACCTGCCCCAGGGAGGGGCAGTGTGTGATGTCCCTGTGGCTCCAGTAGCTCACTGTCTGAACCAGAGCTGCCCCAGGGAGGGTGCAGTGTGTGATGTCCCTGTGGGTGCAGTATGTACAGTGTCTGACCCGGAGCTGCCCCAGGGTGGGGTAGTGTGTGATGTCCCTGTGGGTGCAGAATGTACAGTTTCTGACCCAGAGCTGCCCCAGGGAGGGTGCACTGTATGATGTCCCTGTGGGTGCAGTATGTCACTGTCTGACCCAGAGCTGTCCCAGGCAGGGTGCAGAGTGGGATGTCCCTGTGGGTGCAGTATGTACAGTGTCCGACCCAGAGCTGCCCCATGGAAGGGGGCAATGTGAAATGTCTATGTAGGATGGAGTAAGTGGTGAGTCTGACCCTGAGCTGCCCCAGGGAGGGTGCAGTGTGTGATGTCTCTGTGGGTGCAGTATGTACAGTGTCTGACCCAGAGCTGCCCCAGGGAGGTGCAGTGTCTGATGTCCCTGTGGGTGCAGTTTGTCACTGTCTGACCCAGAGCTGCCCCAGGGAGGGTGCAGTATGTGATGTGCCTGTGGGTGCAGTATGTCACTGTCTGACCCAGGGCTGCCCCAGGGACGGTGCAGTGTGTGATGTCCCTGTGGGGTGCAGTGTCTGACCCAGAGCTGCCCCAGGGAAAGTGCAGTATGTGATGTCCCTGTGGTTGCAGTATGTCACAGTCCGACCCAGAGCTGCCCCAGGGAGGGTGCAGTGTATGATGTCCCTGTGGTTGCAGTATGTCATTGTCTGACCCAGAGCTGCCCCAGGGAGGGTGCAGTGTGTGATGTCCCTGTGGGTGCATTATGTACAGTGTCCGACCCAGAGCTGCCCCAGAGAGGTGCAGTGTGAAATGTCCCTGTGGGATGCAGCAAGTGGTGAGTCTGACGCTGAGCTGCCGCAGGGAGGGGCAGTGTGTGATATCTCTGTGGGTGCAATATGTACAGTGTCTGACCCTAAGCTGCCCCAGGGAGGGGCAGTGTGTGATATCCCTGTTTGGTGCTGTATGTTCAGTGTCTGACCAAGAGCTACCCCAGCGAGGAGCAGTGTGTGATGTCCCTGTGGGTGCAGTATGTCACTGTCTGACCCAGAGCTGCCCCAGGGAGTGTGCAGTGTGTGATGTCCCTGTGGGTGCAGTATGTCACTGTCTGACACAGAGCTGCCCCAGGGAGGTTGCAGCGCGTGATGTTCCTGTGGGTGCAGTATGTCACTGTCAGCCTCTGAGCTGCCCCAGGGAGGGTGCAGTGTGTGAAATCCTTGTGGCTGTAGTATGTTCAGTGTCTGACCCTGAGCTGCTCTAGGGAGGGTGCAGTGTGTGATTTCCCTGTGGGTGCAGTATGTACAGTGTCTGACCCAGAGCTGCCCCAGGGAGGGTGCAGTGTGTGATGTCACTGTGTGTGCAATATGTCACTGTCTGACCCTGAGCTGTCCGAAGGAGGGTGCAGTGTGTGATGTCCCTGTGGGTGCAGTATGTACAGTGTCTGTCCCTGAGCTGTCGCAGGGAGGGTGCAGTGTGTGATGTCCCTGTGGGTGCAGTATGTACAGTGTCGGACGCTGAGCTGCCCCAGGGAGGATGCAATGTGTGATGTCCATGTGGGTGCATTATGTCTCTTTCTGACCCTGAGCTGCCCCAGGGTGGGTGCAGTGTGTGATGTCCGTGAGGGTGCAGTATGTACACTGTCTGACCCTGAGCTGCCCCAGGGAGGGTGCAGTGTGTGATGTCCCTGAGGGTGTATTATGTACAGTGTCTGACCCTGAGCTGCCCCAGGGAAAGTGCAGTGTGTGGTGTCCCTGTGGGTGCAGTATGTACAGTGTCTGACCCAGAGCTGCCCCAGAGAGGGTGCAGTGTGTGATGTCCCTGTAGGGTGCAGAGTCTGATGCAGAGCTGCACCAGGGAAAGTGCAGTGTGTTATGTCCCTGTGCGTGCAGTATGTACAGTGTCTGACCATGAGCTGCCCGAGGGAGGGGCAGTGTGTGATGTCCCTGTGGGTGCAGTATGTACATGACTGACTCAGAGCTGCCCCCGGGAAGGTGCAGTTTGTGATGTCCCTGTAGGTGCAGTACGTCAGTGTCTGACCCTGAGCTGCCCCAGGGTGAGTGCAGTGTGTGATGTCCCTGTGGGTGCAGTATGTACAGTCTCTGAACCTGAGCTGCCCCAGGAAAAGTGCAGTATGTGATGTCCCTGTGGGTGCAGTATGTCACTGTCTGACCCTGAGCTGCCCCAGGGAGGGGGCAGTGTGTGATGTCCCTGTGGGTGCAGTATGTACAGTGTCTGACCCTGATCTGCCCCAGTGACGGAACAGTGTGTGATGTCCCTATGGGTGCAGTATGTACAGTGTCTGACCCTGAGCTGCCCCAGGGAGGGTGCAGTATGTGATGTCCCTGTGGGTGCAGTATGTACAGCGTCTGACCCTGAGCTGCCCCAGGGAGGGTGCAGTGTGTGATGTCCCTGTGGGTGCAGTATGTGCAGAATCTGACCCTGAGCTGCCCCAGGGAGGGTGCAGTGTGTGATGTCCCTGTGGGTGCAGTATGTACAGTGTCTGACCCTGAGCTGCCCCAGGGAGGGTGCAGTGTGTGATGTCCCTTGGGTGCAGTGTGTGATGTCCCTGTGGGTGCAGTATGTACAGTGTCTGACCCAGAGCTGCCCCAGGGAGGGTGCAGTGTGTGATGTCCCTGTGGGTGCAGTATGTACAGTGTCTGACCCAGAGCTGCCCCAGGGAGGGTGCAGTGTGTGATGTCCCTGTGGGTGCAGTATGTACAGTGTCTGACCCAGAGCTGCCCCAGGGAGGGTGCAGTGTGTGATGTCCCGGTGGGTGCAGTATGTACTGTGTCTGACCCAGAGCTACCCAAGGGAGGGTGCAGTGTGTGATGTCCCTGTGGGTGCAGTATGTACAGTGTCCGACCCAGAGCTGCCCCAGGAAGGGTGCAGTGTGTGATGTCCCTTTGGGTGCAGTATGTTCCGTGTCTGACCCTGAGCAGCCCCAGGGAGGGGCAGTGTGTGATGTCCCTGTGGGTGCAGTATGTACAGTGTCTGACCAAGAGCTGCCCCAGGAAGGGTGCAGTGTGTGATGACCCTGTGGGGAGATGTATGCTCAGAATCTGACAATGAGCTCTCCTCACACTTACTTTTCTCGGGGACATTTCCGCGCCTCTCAGTTGGAATTAAATTGTGGGACATCCCCATTTGCTGGACGCAGGTTGTACTACTGATCAGATCGTGATCGCTCAGCTCTTTCACAGAGTAATCTAATTGCAACGTCCAGCCAGAAGATTGAATCTTATTTTCGGTTGTATTGACGACATACTTATTACTTTACAGTATTGTAAGTAAGCACTTAAAAAGCCCATCACTCTTCCCTTTATTTGAAAAATATCCAGAAGATTAACCACATCTCAGGTACAGTTCAGACCTGGATCTGATTAAAACTAGCACTAAGATCAGAAGTAAACAGGGGGAGTCTCTTGTGATCTGCTCGGTGTGATTTTCAGCAGATAGCTCTAATAAGTACCTCCCTTCCCACACTGGGAGCAGGTGAACATAGAAATATAGAAACAGAGAAAATAGGTGCAGGATTAGGCCAATCTGCACTTCGTGAGTGGACCGTCATTCAATAAGATCATGACTGATCATTCGCTCAACACACCTCTCCTGCTTTCTCTCCATACCCCTTGATCCCCTTAGCTGTAAGCACCATATCTAACTCCCTCTTGAATATATCCAAAGAAGTGGCATCAACAACTCTCTGCGGCAGGGAATTCCATAGGTTAAGAATTCTCTGAGTGAAGAAGTTTCTCCTCATCTCAGTCGTAAATGGCAAACCTCATGCCCTAAGACACAGTCCCATAGTTCTGGACTTCCCAAACATCGGGAACATTCTTCCCACATCTAACCTCTGCAATTCCCCCAGAATCCTATACTTTTCTGTGAGAGCCCCTCTCATCCTTCGAAACTCCAGTGAATCAAGGCACAGTTGATCCTGTCTCTCCTCACATGACAGTCCAGCCATCCCTTGAATCAGTCTGGTGAACCTTCACTGCACTCCCTCAACAGCAAGAACGTCCTTCCTCAGATTAGGAGATCAAACTGAACACAATACCCCATGTGAGGCCTCACCAAGGCCCTGTACAACTGCAGTAAGACCTCCCTGTTCCTATCCACAAATCCCAGTGCTATAACGGCCAAACTGCAATTTGCCTTCTTCACTGCCTGTTGTACCTGCATGTCAACTTTCAATGACTGATGAACCATGCTACCAAGGTCTCGTTGCATCTCCCTTTTACTTAATCTGCCGCCATTCAGATAATATTCTGCCTTCGTGTTTTTGCCACCAATTGCACATTATACTGCACCTGCCATGCATTTGTTCACTCACCTTACCTGCCCAAGTCACCCTGCAGCCCTTTAACGTCCTCCTCACAGCTCACATCGCCACCCAGTTTAGTGTCATCAGCAAACTTGGAGATATTACACTTAATTCCTTCATCTAAATCGTTAATGTACATTATAAAGAGCTGGGGTCACAGCACTGAGCACTGCTGCACTCCACTAGTCACTGCCTGCCATTCTGAAGAGGAACATTTATCCCGACTCTCTGCTTCCTGTCTGCCAACCAGTTCTCTATCCACGTCAGTACATTACCGCCAATAACAGGTGCTTTGATATTGCAGACCAATCTCTCGTGCGGGACTTTGTCAAAAGCCTTTTGAAAGTCAAATACACCACATCCACTGGTTCCCCCCTTGTCCACTCTGCTAGTTTAATCCCAAAAAAATGCCAGACAATTCGTCAAGCATGATTTCCCTTTCATACATCCATGCTGACTTGGTCCGGTCTTGTCACTGCTTTCCAAATGCGCTGCTATTTCAACCTTAACGATTGATTGCAACATTTTCCTCACTGCTGATGTCAGTCTAACTGGTCCATAATTATTACTTTTCTCTCTTCCTTCTTTTTTACAAAGTGGTGCTACGTTAGTTACCCTCCAGTCCATAGGAACTGATCTAGAATCGATAGACTGTTGGAAAATGATCACCAATGCATCCACTATTTCTAGGGCCACTTTCTTAAGTACTCTGGTTGCAGACTGTCAGGCTCCCGGTATTTATTGGCCTTCAATTCCATCAATTTCCCGAAAATAATGTCCTGCCTAATAAGGATATCCTTCAGTTCCTCCGCACTTGAGCCATTGTCCCGGAGTACATTCGGAAGGTTATTGTTGCATTCCTTCGTGAAGACAGAACCGAAGTATTTATTCAATTCATCTGCCATTTCTTTGTTCCCCATTATAAATTCACCTGAATCCGATTGCAAGCGATCTACATTTGCCTTCACTAATCTTTTTCTCTTCACATTTATTTAGAAGCTTTTGCAGTCAGTTTTTATGTACCTGCAAGCTTCCTCTCGCTATCTAAGTTCCCCTTCTCAATCATTCGTCCTCCTCCGTTGAATTCTAAATTTCTTCCAGTCCTAAGGTGTGTAGCTTTTTCTAGCCAATTTGTATGCCTCTTCCTTGGCTTTAAGACTATCCTTACTTTCACTTGTTAGCCACGGTTGAGCCTACTTCCCCGTTTTATTTTTACTCCAGACAGAGATCTACAATTGCTGAAGCTCATCCATGTGATCTTTAAATGTTTGCCATTGCTCATTCACCATCAACCCTTTAAATGTCCTTTGCGAGTCTATTCTAGCCAATTCACGCCTCATACCTTCGAAGTTACCTTGTCTTAAGTTCAGCATCCTAGTTTCCAAATTAATTGTGTCACTGCCCATCTTATTAATGAAATCTACCATATTATGGTCACTCTTCCCTGAGGGGCCTCGCACAAAAAGATTGCTAAATAGACACTTCACATTACACATCACATTATGATGGCCAGCTCTATAGTTGGTTCCTAGATATATTGGTCGAGAAACTATCCCTAATACATTCCAGGAAATCCTCTCCCACCGCATTGCTACCAGTGTAGTTAGCCCAATCAATATGTAGATTAATGTCGCCCATGATAACTGATGTACCTTTATTACACACCCCACTTATTTCTTGATTGATGCTGTGCCCAACATCACGACTACTGTTTGGTGGTCTGTACAAAAATCCCAATAACGTTTTCTGCCCTTTTGGAATTCCGCAGCTCCACCCATACCGATTCCACATCATCCAGGCTAATGTCCCTCCTTACTGTAGCATTAATTTCCTCTTTAATCAGCAACGCCACCCCGCCTCCTTTTCTTCTCTCCTATCCTTCTAAATGGTGAATACCCCTGGCTGTTGCGTTCCCAGCCTTGGTAAACCTGGAGCCATGTCTCTGTGATGCAAAATACATCATATCCATTCTCTGCTGACTGAGCAGTTAATTCGTCTACCTTATTTCGAATACTCCTCGCATTGCGGCACAGAGCTTTCAGGCTTGTCTTTTTAACACACTTTGCCTCTTCAGAATTTTTCTGTTATGCGGCCCTTTTGGTTTTTTGCCTTGAGTTGATCAGCCCTCCACCTTTCCTATTCCACTTTCTATCTTTTGCTTCTGCCTCCATTTTACTTTCCTCTGTCTCCCTGCATAGGTTCCCATCCCCCGTGATGTTAGTTTAAGTCCTCCCCAACATCACTAACAAACACTCCCCCTAGGAATTGGATCCGGTCCTGCCCAGGTTCAGACCGTCCGGTTTGGACTGGTCCCACCTCCCCCAGAACAGTTCCCATGTCCTAGGAATTTGAATCCCGACCTCTTGCACCACTCCTCAAGCCACGTATCCATCTGAGCTATCCTGCGATTCCTCCTCTGACTAGCACGTGGCACTGGTACCAATCTTGAGATTGCTACATTTGCGATCCTACCTTTTAATTTAGCTCCTACCTTCTGAAATTCGTCTCGTAGGACCTCATCCCTTTTTTTTACCGAGATCGTCGGAACCGACAGCACTATGACAATTTGCTGTTCACCCTCCCTCTTCAGAATATCCTGCACCCGCTCCGAGACATTCTTCACTGTTGCACCAGGGAGGCAACATACCATCCTGGCGTCTCGGTTGTGGCTGCAGAAACGCCGATCTATTCCCCTTACAATCGAATCCCCTCTCACTAGAGCTTTCCCACTGATTTCCCTGCCCTGCTGTGCAGCAGAGCCAGCCACTGTGCCTTGACCTTGGCTGTTGCTGCTACCAACTGATGAGTCAAAACCCTCAAAAGTACCCAAAGCGGTGTATCTGTTTTGCAGGGACTGAATGCATTGGACCCCTGCACTACATTCGTTGCATCTGCTCTCCTCAGTGTGAACTCACTGATGCACCATCAAGCAGGAGGGACGGGTGGATACATTGCCATACACAGTTCATTTAACAGCCTAAAGACATACGAACATAATAAATAGGATCAGGAGCAGGCCACACGGCTCTTCGAGCCTGCTCCACCATTTAACACGACCATGCCTGATCTGATCACGGTTTCAGGTCAACTTCCCTGCCTGTTCCCCATAACCCCTTATCCCCACATCTGTTAAGAAAATGTCTATTTCTGTCTTAATTTTTTTCAATGACCTACCTTCCCCAGCGGTCAGAGGCAGCGAATTCAACACATCTACTAAGATTTGAGAGAAGGAATTCCTCCTCTTATCAGGTTTAAATGGGCATTACACCTCCCCTTTTCCAAATCTGCCGCCATTCTGAATATTATCTGAATGGCTGCAGATTAGGAAAAGGGAAGGTGCAACGAGACCTGGGTGTCATGGTACATCAGTCATTGAAAGTTGGCATGCAGGTACAGCAGGCGGTGAAGCAGGCAAATTGGTTGTTGGCCTTCATAGCTATGTGATTTGAATATAGTAGCAGGGAGGTCTTACTGCAGTTTTACAGGGCCTCAGTGAGGCCTCACCTGGAATATTGTGTTTAATTTTGGTCTCCTAGTCTGAGCAAGGACGTTCTTGCTATTGGGGGAGTGCAGCGAAGGTTTACCAGACTGATTCCCGGGAGGCAGGACAGACATATGGGACAGACTACAGCGTCTGGGACTGTATTCACTGGAGTTCAGAAAGTTGAGAAGGGATCTCATAGAAACAACTAAAATTCTGACTGGACTGGACAGGTTAGACGCAGGAAGAATGTTCCCGTTGTTGGAGAAGTCCAGAACCAAGGGACAGTCTTAGGGTAAGGGATAGGCCATTTAGGACTGAGATGAGGAGAAACCTCTTCACTCTGAGAGTTCTTACATAGAAACATAGAAACATAGAAAATAGGTGCAGGAGTCGGCCATTCGGCCCTTCTAGCCTGCACCGCCATTCAATGAGTTCATGGCTGAACATGAAACTTCAGTACCCCATTCCTGCTTTCTCACCATACCCCTTGATTTCCCTAGTAGTAAGGACTTCATCTAAATCCTTTTTGAATATATTTAGTGAATTGGCCTCAACAACTTTCTGTGGTAGAGAATTCCACAGGTTCACCACTCTCTGGGTGAAGAAGTTCCTCCTCATCTCGGTCCTAAATGGCTTCCCCCTTATCCTTAGACATTGGGAACATTCTTCCTGCATCTAACCTGTCTAACCCCGTCAGAATTGTAAACGTTTCTATGAGGTCCCCTCTCATTATTCTGAACTCCAGTGAATACAAGCCCAGTTGATCCAGTCTTTCTTGATAGGTCAGTCCCGCCATCCCGGGAATCAGTCTGATGAACCTTCGCTGCACTCCCTCAATAGCAAGAATGTCCTTCCTCAGGTTAGGAGCCCAAAACTGTACACAATACTCCAGGTGTGGCCTCACCAAGGCCCTGTACAATTGTAGCAACACCTCCCTGCCCTTGTACTCAAATCCCCTCGCTATGAAGGCCAACATGCCATTTGCTTTCTTAACCGCCTGCTGTACCTGCATGCCAACCTTCAATGACTGATGTACCATGACACCCAGGTCTCTTTGCACCTGCCCTTTTCCTAATCTGTCACCATTCAGATAATAGTCTGTCTCTCTGTTTTTACCACCAAAGTGGATAACCTCACATTTATCCACATTATACTTCATCTGCCATGCATTTGCCCACTCACCTAACCTATCCAAGTCGCTCTGCAGCCTCATAGAATCCTCCTTGCAGCTCACACTGCCACCCAACTTAGTGTCATCCGCAAATTTGGAGATACTACATTTAATCCCCTCGTCTAAATCATTAATGTACAGTGTAAACAGCTGGGGCCCCAGCACAGAACCTTGCGGTACCCCACTAGTCACTGCCTGCCATTCTGAAAAGTCCCCATTTACTCCTACTCTTTTCTTGCTGTCTGACAACCAGTTCTCAATCCATGTCATCACACTACCCCCAATCCCATGTGATTTAACTTTGCACATTAATCTCTTGTGTGGGACCTTGTCGAAAGCCTTCTGAAAGTCCAAATATACCACATCAACTGGTTCTCCCTTGTCCACTCTACTGGAAACATCCTCAAAAAATTCCAGAAGATTTGTCAAGCATGATTTCCCTTTCACAAATCCATGCTGACTTGGACCTATCATATTACCTCTTTCCAAATGCACTGCGATGACATCCTTAATAATTGATTCCATCATTTTACCCACTACCGATGTCAGGCTGACCGGTCTGTAATTCCCTGTTTGCTCTCTCCCTCTTTTTCTAAAAAGTGGGGTTACATTGGCTACCCTCCACTCCATAGGAACTGATCCAGAGTCAATAGAATGTTGGAAATGACTGTCAATGCATCCACTATTTCCAAGGCCACCTCCTTAAGTACTCTGGGATGCAGTCCATCAGGCCCTGGGGATTTATCGGCCTTCAATCCCATCAATTTCCCCAACACAATTTCCCGACTAATAAGGATTTCCCTCAGTTCCTCCTCCTTACTAGTCCCTCCGACCCCTTTTATATCCGGAAGGTTGTTTGTGTCCTACTCAGTGAATACCGAACCAAAGTACTTGTTCAATTGGTCCGCCATTTCTTTGTTCCCCGTTATGACTTCCCCTGATTCTGACTGCAGGGGACCTACGTTTGTCTTTACTAACCTTTTTCTCTTTACATACCTATAGAAACTTTTGCAATCCGTCTTAATGTTCCCTGCAAGCTTCTTCTCGTACTCCATTTTTCCTGCCCTAATCAAACCCTTTGTCCTCCTCTGCTGAGTTCTAAATTTCTCCCAGTCTCCGGGTTCTCTGCTATTTCTGGCCAATTTGTATGCCACTTCCTTGGCTTTAATGCTATCCCTGATTTCCCTTGATAGCCACAGTTGAGCCACCTTCCCTTTTTTATTTTTACGACAGAAAGGAATCTACAATTGTTGTAGTTCATCCATGCGGTCTCTAAATGTCAGCCATTGCCCATCCACAGTCAACCCCTTCAGTATCATTCGCCAATCTATCCTAGCCAATTCACGCCTCATACCTTCAAAGTTACCCTTCTTTAAGTTCTGGACCATGGTCTCTGAATTAACTGTTTCATTCTCCATCCTAATGCAGAATCCACCATATTATGGTCACTCTTCCCCAAGGGGCCTCGCATAACGAGATTGATAATTAATCCTCTCTCATTACACAACACTCAGTCTAAGATGGCCTCCCCCCTAGTTGGTTCCTCGACATATTGGTCTAAAAAACCATCCCTTATGCACTCCTGGAAATCCTCCTCTATCGTATTGCTTCCAGTTTGGTTCACCCAAT
Organism: Pristiophorus japonicus; assembly: GCF_044704955.1. Classification (NCBI taxonomy): domain Eukaryota; kingdom Metazoa; phylum Chordata; class Chondrichthyes; family Pristiophoridae; genus Pristiophorus; species Pristiophorus japonicus. The sequence continues at coordinate 651,359 of NW_027252166.1, read as the reverse complement.
CTATGTGCATATTAAAGTCACCCATTATAACTGCTGCACCTTTATTGCACGCACCCCTAATTTCATGTTTGATGCCCTCCCCAACATCACTACTACTGTTTGGAGTTCTGTACACAACTCCCACTAACGTTTTTTGTCCTTTGGTATTCTGCAGCTCTACCCATATAGATTCCACATCATCCAAGCTAATGTCCTTCCGAACTATTGCCTTAATTTGCTCCTTAACCAGCAATGCTACCCCACCTCCTTTTACTTTTATTCTATCTTTCCTGAATGTTGAATACTCCTGGATGTTGTGTTCCCAGCCCTGATCATCCTGGAGCCACGTCTCCGTAATCCCAATCACATCCTGTGGAATTCCCTCCTGCACAGCGTTGTTCATGCCAGTTCATTGGGGAAAGTCAAGAGGGTGTTAGATATGGCCCTTACAGCTCAATGGATGAAGGATTATGGAGAGAAAGGAGTAAATGGATACTGAGGTGAATGATCAGCCATGATCTGATTGAACGGTGGTGCAGTCTCGGAAGGCCGGATGTCCTACTCCTGCACCTATTTTCCATGTTTCTATGTTTCTATATTTCGTGCGACTGCCTATGTTGCTGATGGTGATTCACCCGGACTGCAGAACCCTCATAGGGCGCCCGTTGTAGACAGTGTGTGAGTGAGAGTTTTATTATTCACGCGAATCACTGGCCACGCGGGGGAGAGCAGCTCACTCACAATATCAGGACACAGGGAATCTGATGCAGGAACTTTTCTGCGTCTTCTCATTGTTTAATTAATTTCAGAATCAGTGTGAAGGGATATTTCACAACATTCTTCAACTGCTGTCTGAACTTAGTCTGGGTCACGGCATAAATTGCCGTGTTTGTGCAGCAACTCAGCAGCTGTAGCATTATTCCAACGTCCATTACATAAAAAGGTATATAAACAGAATCATGCCCCAAAAAGTACAGCTGGGTCCATAAAGAATACACCATAAACACCGCCCACAACAGAATGAAATTGCCGGAGATAACAAACAGTAAAATAATGGAATTCCTGCGGCTCGCCATCTCTGGGTCACTGAGACACTCCCCACTGCTGGCACCCCGGAGTTGCCTGCGGGCTCTGCTGGCCAATATAATATGCCTGGCGGTGACAGTATTGAGCAGCAGAATGACAGCAAATGGGATACATGGGGTGAGAATATAATGAAGGAATATGATTGCTGCCCAGACCGGTGAATACAGAACATCATTTGTTATATAGCAAAACCAGGGCATGTTTGCAAGTGTATACAAACCTGTCAACATAAAATACCAGAAAATGTTCTTTAACCCGCTCAGCAAAGTCACGGTTCCCAGAACCACAGCCGCCGTTCTCTCGGTGCAATATTTAGTTTTCAGATTCTGGCAACAAATGGCCACAAAGCGATCAAAGGTGAAACTGATGGTGAACCAGACAGAACAATCTGTGGCTGCGTGAAGTAAGACGGCGTGAATATTACACACGCGGAAGGACCGCACGAAATGTAACTCTTTCTGATAAAGAATTGGAATGTGCCTCAGTATCACGTCGAGGATAATGACCAGGAGATCCGTCACGGCCATGGCCACCAGATAGCGAGTGACACATCTGGAGAGACCGCACTTTCCACGAGGCAGGATCACAATCGTCAGGATGTTAACTGTCAGGCAGGGAAATAAACAGGTAAACTAAACATTAATTTGGGAGCAAGAAATAGACTCCAAAGTAAAATAATTAGCAATCATTGACAAGGTAATCACCAAATAAATTAATTTATCAGCATTAAATCAGACGACCTATCCCTCAGTCAATGAGCCGCCAAATGCTTATGTAACAAAATAATCATAGACAGTCCCTCGAAATCGAGAAAGACGTGCTACCACGCTAAAAGTGAGTTATCAGGTGACTGAAATGTCCAACATGGTAATAACAGTCTCTGTCACACGTGGGACAGAGAGTGTTTGAAGAAAAGGGTGGGTGGGGACTCTGGTTTGCCACACGCTCATTCCGCAGCCTGTGCTTGGTTTCTACATGTTCTCGGCGATGACTCGAGGTGATCAGCGCCCTTCCGGATGCACTTTCTCCACTTAGGGTGGTCTTTGGCTAGGAGCTACCATGTGTCGGTGGGGATGTTGCATTTTAACATGGAGGCTTTGAGGGTGTCCTTGAAACGAATATTTAAAGTATTTGAACACAAATGGAAGAGATTAATTGTTGCAGCTTTTCAGCTGAAGGTTTCCACTTGTGCAGAGAATATTAGACGAGAAAATATGAAAGTTTGTTCATATTCTAAGTACCTAAGTTCCAATCAGCTGGGGTTGTTTATCCTGAAATATAACGATTTTTGATTTAAATTATATATGAATTGCTCCCTCATTATAGAAACATAGAAAATATAGAAAATATTTGTAGGAGTAGGCCATTCGGCCCTTCGATCCTGCAACGCCATTCAATGAACTCTTGGTTGAACATGCAACTTCAGCACCACTTTCCTGCTTTCTCGCCATACCCCTTGATCCCCCTGGTAGTAAGTACAATATATAACTCCTTTGTGGATATATTTAGTGAATTGGCCTCAACAACTTTCAGTGGTAGAGCATTCCACAGGTTCACCACTCTCTGGGTGAAGAAGTTTCTCCTCATCTCAGTCCTAAATGGCTTACCCCTTATCCTTAGACTGTGACCCCTGGTTCTGGACTTCCCCAACATTGGGAACATTCTTCCTGCATCTAACCTGTCTAAACCCGTCAGAATCGTAAACATTTCTATGAGATCCCATCTCATTCTTCTGACTCCATTGAATACAAGCCCACTTGATCCATTCTTTCTTGATAGGTCAGTCCCACCATCCTGGGAATCAGTCTGGTGATCCTTCGCTGCACTCCCTCAATAGCAAGAATGTCCTTCCTCAAGTTAGGAGACCAAAACTGTACACAATACTCCAGGTGTGGCCTCACCAAGGCCCTGCACAACTGTAGCAATACTTCCCTGCCCCTGTACTCAACTCTCCTTGCTATGAAGGCCAACATGCCATTTGCTTTCTTAATCGCCTGCTGTACCTGCATGCTAACCTTCAATGACTGATGTACCATGACACCCAGGTCTCGTTGCACCTCCCCTTTTCGTAATCTGTCACCATTCAGATAATAGTCTGTCTCTGTGTTTTTACCACCAAATTGGATAACCTCACATTTATCCACATTAGACTTCATCTGCCATGGATTTGCCCGCTCACCTAACATATCCAAGTCACTCTGCAGCCTCATAGCATCCCCCTCGCAGCTCACACTGCCACCCAACTTAGTGTCATCCGCAAATTTGGAGATACTACATTTAATCCCCTCGTCGAAATCATTAATATACAGTGTAAACAGCTGGGGCCCCAGCACAGATCCACGAGTCACTGCCTGCCATTCTGAAAAGTACCATTTACTACTACTCTTTGCTTCCTGTCTGACAACCAGTTCTCAATCCATGTCAGCACACTACCCCCAATCCCATGTGCTTTAACTTTGCACATTAATCTCTTGTGTGGGACCTTGTCGAAAGTCTTCTGAAAGATTAAATATACCACATCAACTGGTTCTCCCTTGTCCACTCTACTGGAAACATCCTTAAAAAATTCCAGAAGATTTGTCAAGCATGATTTCCCTTTCACAAATCCATGCTGACTTGGACCCATCATGTGACCTCATTCCAAATGTGCTGCGATGACATATATGTGCAATAAAACCGATAACTGTAATCAAATTAAACTTTTACCATTGAAGAATCAAAGTAAATGTGTTTGCCGGTGATGATGATGCACTTCAGTCCCTCCAGCACCCACCTCTCGCGGAAGGCAATGAACGTTCCGGTAGACACCGCGTGCTCCATCTCCAGGGACACCCTGGATTGAACGTTTCCGCGGAAGTGAGGGAGGCAGCCGGGCTGAACGATCCTCTCGACCGCCTGCTGCCTGGACCAGCTGATGGTCCGCTTGGCCATGCCCCGGAGCAGTCCGACGACGAGGATTCTGACCTCCCGCTCCCCCTCCGCACGAGGGGCCCAACGATCAGGAGTGTACAGCCGGAGGCAACAGATTTTTCCACTCTGTTTCTCGCTGAGAGACCCACTGTACTGAGACAGATCGGCATGGGACCAAATTGCAAATTCAAATTAAAGATTGGAAATAAATGAAAGAAATCTGGCTGAACGAACCTTTTGTTTGTGAATGTTAATGATGCTTGTAATCCTGTTCCATCCATCAGAAGCAGTGCCATTAATGCAGAACTTGAGATAGTGACAAAGGAGACACTGACTGGAACTAAATGATCAGCGGATATTTACCCGCCTATAACATAGCGTGGACAGAACAGAGCGAACAGAGTTTTGCTTCCTCTATTCAACTCCAAGTGAGAACAAAAGACGAGAAATTGGCTGATAAAAGGAAGGAATAAAATATTAAAAAATGGACGGCCTCTTATACGATTTATGAATTATTGCATCACAGAAAATAACGATAAAACATTCACAATAAATAAATATTCATGAACTCGGGGTCTCTGAGATGATTCCAGTGATGCGATGATGGGACTTCCCAGATAGGGCTCCCATCTCGCTTCAGGAGTTCACACCAACATCTCCCTAGATTACACTGCTACACCCCTCAGTCTAGATATTTAAGGACCAGGTTCGCCTACATTACACTACACCCACCTCTGTCGAGAAATTTCATTCACAGGTTCTCCTAACTTCCAGTGCTCTCACGTCGGTCCAGGGATTTCATTCCGAGAGCCAAATATTTTACTCCGCTCACGCCTCTGTGATTGGACCTGACTCTTTGAAAAGAACATCTGATCTTGGTCACAACTCCACTTCCGTGCCCACTCCACATTACCCTGAACTGCCTTCTCATTTAAAAATCAGTCTATCTCCATTTAATAAGATTCATAGAAGCTGCCTCCACAGCTCTCTGTCGCAGAGAATTCGAAAGATTCACGCCCCCCTGAGAGAATAAATTGCTTCTCATTTGTGATTTAAATGGGCGATCCGTTATTCTGAACCGATGTCCCCTGGTTCTAGATTTCCCCCGCTAGAGGAAACATCATCTCTGCGTCTACCCCATCAAGCCCCTATAGAATCTTACACATTTAAATAAGATCACATCATAGTTTTCTAAACTCCAATATATTCACACCCATCCTGCTCAACCTTTATTCTTATGACAACATTTTCATCACAGTAATCAACGTCGTGAACCTTCTCTGAACTGCCTCCAATGCAAGTAAATCCTTCCTTAACTAAAGTGACCGAAACTGTACACAATACTCCAGCTGTAGTCTTATTGCCAACCTGTATTGTTGTAGCAGGACATCTATATACAGTCCCACTTGAAATAAAGCCAGACATTCTGCTGCCTTTTCTAATTGCTAATTGTATCTACATGCAAACCTTATGTGTTTTATGTACAAGAATCATTGACCAATCTGGACCACAGCAATTTGGAATCTCTCCCCATTTAATAAAAATTTGCTTATTTATTTTTCATAACAAGGAAGATAACGTCACATTTTCCACATTATACCCCATCTGCCATTCTTTTAGCCCATCTATTTAGCCTATCGATATGCCTTTGCATATTTTTTGCGTCCTCCTCACAACATGCTTTCAAACTTATCTTTGTATTATCAGTACTTCAATGCTGGTACACCTGGACAGTTCCATTGGGTGGGCCACATCTTCCGGATGCCTGACACAAGACTCGCAAGCAAGCACTCTACTCGGAACTCCTACACAGTAAGCGAGCCCCAGGTGGGCAGAGGAAACTTTTGAATGAAACGATCAAAGCCTCCTTGATGAAATGCAACATCCCAACCGACAGCTGGAAGTCCCTGGCCCAAAACTGCCTGAAGTGGAGGAAGAGCATCCAGGAGGGCGCTGAGCACCTCGAGTCTCGTCGCGGAGAGCAAGCAGAGACCAAGCGCAGAAGTAAGAAGGAGCATGTGGCAAACGAGCCCCACGCACCCTTGCCTTCAACCACTCTCTGTCCCACGTGTGACAGAGATTGTAATTTCCGTATTGGACTCTTCAGTTACATAAGAACTCATTTTTAGAGTGGAAGCAAGCCTTCCTCTATTTAAAGTCACTGTCTACGATGATGACGTTGTATCATCAGCAAAGATTTAACATTTAATATAGATTTTCAAAATTATGATGGGTTTTGATAGAGCGAGTAAGTCGAAAATGCTTCCAGTTGCACAATGGTGCGTAACCAGAGGAGACAGGTTTAAGGTAATTGAAAAACGAACCACAGGAGAGATGAGAAGAGTGTTCTTTATGCAGTGAGCTGTTGCGATCTGGAATAGGATTTGTGAGAACACGGTGGAAGTAAATTTAATCTTTATTTTTGAAAGGGATTTGCTTTATTCGTGGAAGGGGATAATTTACATTTTTCTGGCTAAAGAGTTGGACATCTGGGATAGTTCTATCCAAGAGACGGCATGGACACTATGGACCGAGTTGCCTTTCTTTCCTGTATTAATCTTTCATTCTATGAGCAAGAGACAGAGACAGTAAAATGTGAAGAGACAGAGTGAAACTGACAGAGAGACAGAGAGAAAGTGAGAAACTTACAAAGTGCCAGAATGAATGAGAAAAAGAGAATAGAGAGAGTATGACTGGAGGACGTATAGAGGGAAGTAAATTAACATTTATTGGGCAATTGGATAAATACTTGCAGGGGAAAATTGCTGGACTATAGGAATAGAGCAGGGGAATGGGACTAATTGGAGGGGGTGAGACCATGGTGGGATTTGAACACATGGGTGAGAATAATAAAAATGAGGCATTACTTAATCGGGATCCAATGTTGATTGAAGAGCAGATTGTTGATGGGTGAACAGGACTTAGTGGAGTTAGGATATGAAGAGCAAATTATTTAGGTGAACTCTAATTCATAGTGGACTGTAACTGTGAGATGGGCAAGGAAAGCATTGCAATGGTGAATTCCTGTTTAACAAAGTCACTGGGCTATTGAAGCGAAGGAATGAGGTGGCCAGTATAATGCAGATGATAGTGGGCAGGACCAGTGATTCAAAGGAGAAGAGGTCAGAACTGAACTCAGGGTAAAACAGAATACCGAATTTGTGAACAATCTCGTTCAGCTTCAGACATTGGCCACAGAGGGGACTGGGTCAATAGATATACAATGTGATAAAGACTTCCAAAGATTTAAGTGACATACTCAGTAATACAGTGAAATATAAATTAGAGTTATAATTGCTGGATATGGAGACTTAAGAGGAACACCAACAACACCAAAGAGTTTGGAATAAATTAATAGAACACTCGTACTATTAACAACATATGAATAATTAATAGCTGGATGCAGAGATGTCCCAGGAACAACAACTGAAGCAAAGATGAGAAAGCAATTTACAAGTCTAGTAATACAGCGAAACATGGTTTGCAGAGTTAATAGTTGGATACAGAGACTACCAGGAACATCAAATGCAGCAAGGAGGGGGGGGGAGTAAAATATGAGACCAGTAATACTTTGAAACATGGTTACTGGAATAACTAGATAGACTTACCAGCAAAACCAACAACAGCAAGGACGGGATAGTAAATGTATTGAGTAATACGCAATGCATAACGCATTCGCAATACTATTGGTAGTTCCTCATAATGTGCAACAAGATAGTTAAAATACAAGATGAAACTCCTGCCATTTGTTGTAACATTCCAATCCATTTTTTTCAGATTCTGATCCATTGTTATCACATTCGAATCTACTGTTCTCAGATTCCGACTCCCTCTCTGTGAAGCATTGCGATGATCGCTGTTAGTGCCAGAGGTAATGCTCTCACTGTGACTATTTGGTAACATATTGAAAGGAGTGCCTTTTTAAAATGAGCGAGAATCACTCCAGTGACACAATTCGGTAAATAGAGACTTATATTAATTACAGTCACTGAACAAGCAGCTTCTGTAAACCCGTGGAGACTGATATTAATTACAGTCCCTGAACAAACATTTTCAATTAACCCCTTTCAATCCAACACTTTATGTACCACAATAATGTTGATCTCCAGGACTAGTTTGGATCACCTGGATGGGTCGGATAGGAATGTTCTCATATACTTTTCACGAAATTGGCCTGGATTTTAAACTGCCTCTCCCGGGAGATCACATGGCTCCGGTTGGTCTGGAGTATAGAATGGTTCAGTTTAAGATATATCACAGTTGTGTGGGGCAGTCTGCTTGTGCTTGGTGATCTTTACTTTTCCCCATTGTTAATGGTTAAAAGGATTACATGTAAGCTTCAGGGCTGCTGACCAATGGTCGTGTGAGTCTTTGTCGGCCGGTGCGGACACGATGGGTTGGAAATGGACTCCTGTGTTGTAAATTTCTATTTTTCTATGTTTCTCTATAACTAGTCCGAATGGATATATGAGTGTTGCTGAGTGAAGGAATGATGGAAATAGCTCAGGCCAGAATCATTAATCCTCCTTGGATATGTCAGTGGTGACAGAGGACTGAGGTTCGCAAATGGTACACCCTGTTCAAAAAAGGAAAGAGGGATAAAACCTGCAGCTACAGTCCAGTCAGACTAACGTCTGTGGTGGGGAAACTTCTGGAGGCCATAATCCGGTATGAAATTATCTGTCACTTGGAAAAACCTGGATTAATAAAAGACAACCAGCACAAATTGTGTTGATGTCGAAGTGTATCTGAAAAACCTGATTGAGTTCCTTGATGTAATAACCTAACGGTTTGATGAGCGTAGTGCAGCTGATGTTGTGTATAACGACTTTCAAAAGGCGTTTGATAAAATGTCACTTCATCGACTTGATAGGGTAACTGAACCTCATGGAATTAAAGGGACAGTAGCTGCGTGGATACAACATTGGCACCGGAACAAATAACTGAGAGTGGTGATGAAAAGTTGGCGTTCAGACAGAAGGGAAGTATAGAGTGGTGAAACCTAGGGTTCTATATTAGTGGCAGTGCTCTTTCTGATAGAGATTAATAGCCAGGACCTAAGTCTAAAGGCATAATTTCAAATTTGCAGATGTCACGAAACTCAGAAATGTAGTAAGCAGTGGGGAGCATAGCAGACTTCAGGAGCACAGCGATAGTCTGGTTAAATGGGAAGACACATGGCAGGCAAAATTAAACATGTGTGAAGTGATACATTTTGGGAAGGAACATGACAGGAGGCAATATACGTAAAAAAATACATTTTTTAAATGGTGTGTTGGTGCAGAGACACCTGGGAGTCGATGTGCACAAATCTTTGAAGGTGGCAGGGCAAGTTAATAAAACTGTTAAAAACGCAGGAAGAATCATGACTTTATGAATCATCGCCTATGGCAGCAAAGTGATTGTGCTACAGTGCTAATGATCCAGAGACCTGGACAAAAGATCCAAGGGCATGAGTTCAGATCCCACCAGCTGTGCAATTTAAGGTGAATCAATAAATCTATAATTAAAAATTGTGTCCGCAATGGTGACCGTGTGGATCTCGATTGTCATTACCCATCTAGTTCAATAACCTGTTTTGGGGATGGAAATCCCCCGTCCTTACCTAGACTGGCATATATATGACCCCAGTCCCACAGCAATATGGTTAACTCTAAATAGCCCTCTAGATGTATCGATGCATTCACCAGCAGCGTTAAGGTGGAATTTGGGATGGACAATAAATGCTGCCCACACCACCGATTCACACATAATGTAGATAAAATAAAAATCTGTTAAACATCGGTTAATCTCTGCATGACGATTCGGCATCACACATTAGGAAAGCCTTGGAGAAGGTGTGGAAGAGATTTAATCATCATCATAGGCAGTACCTCGAAATCGGGGATTACTTGCTTCCACTCTAAAAGTGAGTTCTTAGGTGATTGAACATATATGGGAATTACGTTCTCTGTACCAAATGGGGTAGATAATGGTTGAGCGAAAGGGTGGGTGGGACTGGTTTGCCGCACACTCCTTCCGCTCTCTGCGCTTGTTTGCTGCATGCTCTTGGCGATGAGACTCGAGGTGCTCAGCGACCTCCCGGATGCTCTTCCTCCATTAGTGCAGTCTTTGGCCAGGGACTCCCAGCTGTCAGTGGGAATGTTGCTCTTTTTCAAGGAGACGTTGAGGGTGTCCTTGTAACGGTTCATCTGCCCACGTTGGGCTCGTTTGCCGTGTACGAGTTCCAAGTAGAGCGCTTGCTTTGCGAGTCTCGTTTCAGGCATGCGGACAATGTGGCCCACCCAGCGGAGCTGATCAAGTGTGCTCAGTGCTTCGATGTGGGGATGCTGGCCTGATCGAGGGCGCTAACGTCTGACATCCCAAGGGATCTGCAGGATCTTGGGAAGACATAGGTATTTATCCAGTAATTTGTGGTACCTACTATATACGGTCCACTTTTGTGATCCGTACAGTAGGCTGGCTATGTCTACATTCTCGTAAACCATGAGCTTGGTGCCAGATTTTATGGCGTGACCTTCCAACACTCTCTTCCTCATGCGACCGAAGGCTGCGCTGGTGCACTGGTTCCCCCAGAGAGAGTTATAAGGAGATATAAGCAACTGTGATTTTTCCCGTTCGATCAGAGATATTAACGATAGATTTAATAGAGGTTTTCAAGAATATGAGGGCTTTGGATAAAGTAACTGAAGAGAAACTCTGCCAGTGGTAGAAGACTTGTTAACCAGAGAGAATTTTTTAACGAAAATTAGCAGAGGGAAGATGAGGAGAATTTGTCTTACACTGCGAGTTTGCATGATCTGGCTTGTTCTCGCTGAAAATGGGATAGAAGCAGATTTAACAATAACTTTTAAAATTTGCAGATGACACAAAGATTAGTGGGAAAGCGGGTTGTGTGGAGGACACAGAGAGGCTGCAAAGAGATTTAGATAGGTTAAGCGAATGGACTAAATTTTGGCAGATGGAATACAATATTGGAAAATGTGAGATCATCCACCTTGGAAAAAAAACAATAAAAGAGAATATTATTTGAATGGGGAGAAATTACAACATGCTGCGGTGCAGAGGGACCTGGGGGTTCTTGTGCATGAATCTCAAAAAGTGCAGCAGGTAATCAGGAAGGCGGATGGAATGTTGGCCTTCATTACGAGAGGGATGGAATACAAAAGCAGGGAGGTCATGCTGCAACTGTACAAGGCATTGGCGAGGCCGCACCAGGAGTACTGCGTGCAGTTCTGGTCACCTTACTTAAGGTAGGATATACGAGCTTTGGAAGGGGTACAGAGACGATTCACTATGCTGATCCCGGATATGAGGGGGTTACCTTATGATGATAGATTGTGTAGACGATGTTTTTACTCGTTGGAGTTCAGAAGGATGAGCGGTGATCTTATAGAAAAATTGAAAATAATGAAAGGGGTAGATAAGATAGAGGCCGAGATGTTGTTTCCACTGGTCGGGCAGACTGGAACTAGGGGGCATAGTCTCAAAATACTGGGGGGGGCAATTTAAACGGAGTTGAGAAGGAATTTCTTCGCCCAGAGCGTTGTGAATCTGTGGAATGCTCTGCCCAAGGAAGGAGTTGAGGCTGGCTCATTGAATGTATTCAAATCACAGATAGATAGATTTTTAACCATTCAGGGAATTAAGGGTTATGGGGAGCGGAAGGGTAAGTGGAGCTCAGTCCACGGTCAGATCATCTATGATCTTGTTGAGTGGCGGAGCAGGCTCGAGGGGCTAGATGGCTTACTCCTGTTCCTAATTCTTATGTTCTTATGTAATTGGAATCGATACTGGAATTACGGCATTTGAAGGGATCTGGGAACAGAACAGGTGTGTGGGGCTGACTGAATAGCTCGATCACACAGCCTGGAGCAGCATGATGGATCGAATGGCCTCTTCTGTGCTGTATGATTCTGTGGTCCTTTGATAACAGAAGTCATTGAGTCCTTGTTTCATTCTAATCCTTACTTGTGCTGTGATAAATGCAATAGCGGAAAAGCAAGCACAGTTTAAAACAGAGTTTTAAAAAACTGAAATCATGAAATAATTATGAGACCAAAAATAGGGCCATGATGATAAGATCGTCACCAATAAATCCAATAATAATTTCAGGAGAAGCCACTATAACCAGAGAGGTGAGAATGTGGATCCCAGCACCACAGGCAGTGGTTGAGGCGAATAGTGCAGAACCATTTAATGGGAAGCCAGGTCAAAAAATCAGGCAGAAAACATTAGAAGATACTGCTAATAGGGTAAGATGTAGAGTTGTGGGAGTTGTGTGGGGGTAGGGTGGTGGTGTGTGTGCTGCATAAATGCCAGCATGGAGCAGTCGGTCCGAATGTCTGCTTTGTGTGCTGTACGTGATATATCATTTGCTTAGCGGAGCATGAGCCCCGCTCTGATCACATCCCGCGCCGGGATTCAATCCGCACATTATAAAGCATTGCTCTGATTCCTATTACATTATTTGTATCTATTTCCTCGAAGTATATCAAGGCTAGATGTAACCAAATCACAGATGAAGGTTGCAGCAGAAGAGAAGCTCGGGCAGACCGTCAAAGTTATGAAGGTGGAAATCACGATGGAGACAGAACATGATGCCACCGATGCTTCAATCGCAACACTCAGCGCTGACAAGTGAAGGAAGTGCCTGAGGAACCCGAACCCCAGCCAGAGACAGAAACTACCAGAGTGAACAAAATGAGTTTTGTAATAATACGACTGACCAACAAAAATGCTGCATCTGTGTTTAATGCTCAGCAATTTGAGGCGTGGAGAATGACAACCAGTTCAGGTTAAATTGTTCCACCGTCAGGTACAGCACGGGGTTAGATAAACAGTAAATTTCTCTCTACACTGTCCCATCAAACCAGGGCAGATACAGCACGGGTGGACACACAATAAATTTCTCTCTACAATGGCCCATCAAACACGCCCAGGGCAGGTAAAGCACGGAATTAGATACAGAGTAAATCTTCCTCTATACTGTCCATCAAATACTTCCAGCGCAGGTACAGCACCGGTTACATATAGAGTAAATTTCCCTCTACACTGTCCCGATCAAACATTCGAGGGCAGGTACAGGGGGTTAGATACGAGTAAAGCTCCTGCACACTATCCCATCAAACAATCCCAGGATAGGTACAGCACGGCTTAGATGCAGAGTAAAGCTCCCTCTTCACTGTCCCATCAAACATACCCAGGGCAGGTACATCACCGGTTAGATGCAGCGAAACGCTCCCTCTAAACTGTCCCATCAAATTTCCCAGAGCATGTGCACACGGGTTAGACAAAGATAAATCTCTATCTAAACTGTCCCATTCTGTGTGTGTTGGGCTCAGACCCTCACTGGGTGTGAGATTAGCCGAAATCAGAACCAGCCTGGATTCAGTAACAGACTTTCGTAATGATCAAACTAATAGAGTCCCTCAAACTAATACAGACCATCAAACAAATACAACTCGTCAAACTAATACAGTCCCGCAAACTAATACAGTCCATCAAACAAATACAGCCTCTCAAACTAATATAGCCACACAAACTAATACAGCCCCTCAAACTAATACAGCCCCTCAAACTAATACAGACGATCAAACAAATACAACTCGTCAAACTAATACAGTCCCGAAAACTAATACAGTCCATCAAACAAATATAGCCTCTCAAACTAATATAGCCACACAAACTAATACAGCCCCTCAAACTAATACAGTCCCTCAAACTAATACAGCCCCTCAAACCAATACAGACCCTCACATTAATACACTCCATCAAACTAATACAGCCCCTCAAACATATATCGCACCTCAAACTAATATGCCCTTCAAACGAATACAGACCCTGAAATTAATACAGTCCCTCAAACTAATACAGTCCGTCAAACTATTAATGCTGCTCAAATTAACACAGCCCCTCTAACTAATACAGTTCCTCAAAGAAATGCAGACCCTCAAACTAATACAGACGCTCAAACCTATACAGAGCCTCAAAATAATACAGCCCCTCAAACTAATACAATCCATCAAACTAATAAAGTCATTCGAAATAATACAGTCCATCAAACTAACACAGCCCCTCAAACTAATATAGCCTCTCAAACTAATAAAGCCCCTCAAACTAATACAGTCCCTCAAACTAATACAGACCCTCAAACCAATACAGAACCTCAATCGAATACAGTCGTTCGAACGAATACAGTCCCTCAAACTAATACAGTCCCTCAAACTAATACAGTCCCTCAAACTAATACAGTCTCTCAAAGTAATACAGTCCCTCAAAATAATACAGCCCCTCAAACTAATATAGAGCATTAAACTAATACAGCCCATCAAATTTATACACTCCCTCGAACGAATACAGCCCACAAACTAAGACAGTCCATCAAACTAATACATTCCCTCAAACTAAGACAGTCCATCAAACTAATACATTCCCTCAAACTAATACACTTCCTCAAACTAATACAGCCCCTCAAACTAATACAGTCCATCAAACAAAAACAGCACCTCAAACTAACACAGTCCATCAAACTAATTCAGCCTCTCCAATTAATACAGCCGATCAAACAAATAAAGTCACTCAAACTAATACAGTCCCTCGAAGTAATCCATGAATACAGTCCATCAAGCTCATACAGTCCATCAACCTAATACAGCCTCTCAAACTAATAAAGTCCCAATAAATTATTACAGACCTTCAAACTAATACAATCCCTCAAACTAACACAGCCCCACAAAATAATACAGGACATCAAACTAATTCAATCCATCAAACTAATACAGCCTCTCAAACTAATACAGTCGCTCAAACTAATTCAGTACCTCAAACTAATACAGGCCCTCAAATTAATACAGGCCTTCAAACTAATACAGTCCCTCAAAATTATACATTCCCTCAAACTAATACAACCCCTCAAACTTATACAGTCCCTCAAATTAATACAGACCCTCAAACTAATACAGTCCCTCAAACTAATACAGACCCTCAAACTAATTCAGTGCATCAAATTAAAACAGACCCTCAAACTAATACAGTCCATCAAACGAATACAGACCCTAAAACTTATACAGCACCTGAAACTAATAAAGTCCATCAAAATAAGACAGACCCTCAAACTAATAAAGTACCTCAAACGAATACAGACCCTCAAACTAATACAGTCCATGAAACTAATACAGCCCCTCAAGCTAATATAGACACTCAAACTAACACAGCCCCTCCAACTAATACAGTCCCTCAAACTAATACAGCCCCCCAAAATTATACATTCCCTCAAACTAATACAGCCCATCAAACTTATACATTCCGTCAAATTAATACAGACCCTCAAACTAATACAGTCCCTCAAACTAATACAGACCCTCAAACTAATACAGTCCATCAAACTAATACAGACCCTCAACATTATACAGCACCTGAAACTAATAAAGTCCATGAAAATAATACAGACCCTCATACTAATAAATTACTTCAAACGAATACAGACCCTCAAAGTAATACAGTCCATGAAACTAATACAGCCCCTCAAACTGATATAGCCACTCAAACTAATACAGCCCCTCCAACTAATACAGTCCCTCAAACTAATATAGCCCCTCTCCCCAATTCAGACCCTCAATCTAATACAGTCGCTCGAAAGAATAAAGCCCCTCAAGCTAATACTGCCCCTCAAACTATTACAGCACCTCAAACTAATACTGCCATTCTAACGAATACAGTCCATCAAACTAATAATGATGCTCAAATTAATACAGCCACTCTAACTAATAAAGTCCCTCAAACTAATACAGTCGCTCAAACTAATAAAGACCCTCAAACTAATACAGTCCATCAAACTAATACAATCCCTCAAAGTAATACAGTGCATCAAACGAATACAGACCCTCAAACTAATACAGTCCCTCAAACTAATACAGACCCTCAAACTAATACAGCCCATCAACTAATACAGCCTCTCAAACTACTACAGTCCCTCAAACTTTTACAGCCCCGCAAACTAATACAGTCCATCACATTAATACACTCCATCAAACTAATACAGCCCCTCAAACATATATATCACCTCAAACTAATATGCCCTCCAAACTAATACAGACCCTGAAATTAATACAGTCCCTCAAATTAATACAGTCCCTCAAACTATTAATGCTGCTCAAATTAATACAGCCACTCTAACTAATACAGTTCCTCAAAGAAATGAAGAATCTCAAACTAATACAACCACTCTTACTAATATAGTCCCTCAAACTAATACAGTTCCTCAAACGAATACAGACCCTCAAACTAATACAGTCTATCAAACTAATACAATCCCTCAAAGTAACACAGTGCATCAAACGAATACAGACCCTCAAACTAATACAGCCCCTCAACTAATACACCCCCTCAAACTATTACAGCCCCTCAAACTAATACAGGCCCTCAAACTAATACAGACGTATAACTAATACAGCTCTCAAACATATTATCACCTCAAACTAATATGCCCTTCAAACTAATACAGACCCTGAAATTAATGCAGTCTCTCAAACTAATACAGTCCCTCAAACTATTAATGCTGCTCAAATTAATACAGACCTTCAATCGAATACAGTCGCTCGAACGAATACAGCCCCTCAAACTAATACAGCCCCTCAAACTAATACAGTCCCTCAAAGTAATACTGCCGCTTAAACTAATACAGTCCATCAAACTAATACAGTCCCTCAAACTAATACAGTCCATCAAACTAATACAGCCCCTCAAACCAATACAGTCCATTAAACTAATACAGTCCATCAAACTAATACAGACCCTCAAACTAATACAGACGCTCAAACCTATACAGAGCCTCAAACTAATACATCCCCTCAAACTAATACAGTGGATCAAACTAATAAAGTCCCTCAAACTAATACAGACCCTCAAACCAATACAGACCCTCAATCGAATACAGTCGCTCGAACGAATACAGCCCCTCAAACTAATACAGCCCCTCAAACTAATACAGTCCGTCAAACTAATACAGCCACTTAAATTAATACAGTCCCTCAAACTAATACAGTCCCTCAAACTAATACAGTCCATCAAACTAATACAGACCCTCAAACGAATACAGTCCCTCAAACTAATACAGACCCTCAAACTAGTACAGCCACACAAATTAATTCAGTCTCTCAAAGTAATACAGTCTATCAAAGTAATACAGTTCCTCAAACTAATACAGTCCCTCAAACTAATATACCATCAAAATAATACAGCCCATCAAATTTACACAGTCCCTCTAACGAATACAGCCACACAAATTGATACAGTCCATCAAACTAATACATTCCCTCAACCTAATACAGTTCCTCAAACTAATACAGCTGCCCAAACGAATACAGTCCATCAAACTAATTCAGACCCTCCAATGAATACAGCCTATCACACGAGTAAAGCATCTCAAACAATACAGTCCCTCGAAGTAATCCATGAATACAGTCCATCAAGCTCATACAGTCCATCAAACGAATACAGCCTCTCAAACTAATACAGTCCCAATAAACTATAACAGACCTTCAAACTAATAAAGTCCGTCAAACTAATACAGGCCCTCAAATTAATGCAGTCCCTAATACTAATAAAGACCATTAAAGTAATAAAGTCCGTCAAACTAATACAGAGCATCAAACTAATATAGAACCTAAAACGAATACAGTCCCTATAACTAATACAGCCCATCAAACTAATACATCCCGTAAAACTAATACACACCTTCAAACTAATATGGTTCATCAAACTAATACAGACCCTCAAACTAATACAGCCCCTCAAACCAATACAGACCCTCACATTAATACACTCCATCAAACTAATACAGCCCCTCAAACATATATCGCAACTCAAACTAATATGCCCTTCAAACGAATACAGACCCTGAAATTAATACAGTCCCTCAAACTAATGCAGTCCCTCAAACTATTAATGCTGCTCAAATTAACACAGCCCCTCTAACTAATACAGTTCCTCAAAGAAATGCAGACCCTCAAACTAATACAGACGCTCAAACCTATACAGAGCCTCAAACTAATACAGCCCCTCAAACTAATACAATCCATCAAACTAATAAAGTCATTCGAACTAATACAGTCCATCAAACTAACACAGCCCCTCAAACTAATATAGCCTCTCAAACTAATACAGCCCCTCAAACTAATACAGTCCCTCAAACTAATACAGACCCTCAAACCAATACAGAACCTCAATCGAATACAGTCGTTCGAACGAATACAGTCCCTCAAACTAATACAGTCCCTCAAACTAATACAGTCTCTCAAAGTAATACAGTCCCTCAAAATAATACAGCCCCTCAAACTAATATAGAGCATTAAACTAATACAGCCCATCAAATTTTTACAGTCCCTCGAACGAATACAGCCCACAAACTAAGACAGTCCATCAAACTAATACATTCCCTCAAACTAAGACAGTCCATCAAACTAATACATTCCCTCAAACTAATACACTTCCTCAAACTAATACAGCCCCTCAAACTAATACAGTCCATCAAACAAAAACAGCACCTCAAACTAACACAGTCCATCAAACTAATTCAGCCTCTCCAATTAATACAGCCGATCAAACAAATAAAGTCACTCAAACTAATACAGTCCCTCGAAGTAATCCATGAATACAGTCCATCAAGCTCATACAGTCCATCAACCTAATACAGCCTCTCAAACTAATAAAGTCCCAATAAATTATTACAGACCTTCAAACTAATACAATCCCTCAAACTAACACAGCCCCACAAAATAATACAGGACATCAAACTAATTCAATCCATCAAACTAATACAGCCTCTCAAACTAATACAGTCGCTCAAACTAATTCAGTACCTCAAACTAATACAGGCCCTCAAATTAATACAGGCCTTCAAACTAATACAGTCCCTCAAAATTATACATTCCCTCAAACTAATACAACCCCTCAAACTTATACAGTCCCTCAAATTAATACAGACCCTCAAACTAATACAGTCCCTCAAACTAATACAGACCCTCAAACTAATTCAGTGCATCAAATTAAAACAGACCCTCAAACTAATACAGTCCATCAAACGAATACAGACCCTCAAACTTATACAGCACCTGAAACTAATAAAGTCCATCAAAATAAGACAGACCCTCAAACTAATAAAGTACCTCAAACGAATACAGACCCTCAAGCTAATATAGACACTCAAACTAACACAGCCCCTCCAACTAATACAGTCCCTCAAACTAATACAGCCCCCCAAAATTATACATTCCCTCAAACTAATACAGCCCATCAAACTTATACATTCCGTCAAATTAATACAGACCCTCAAACTAATACAGTCCCTCAAACTAATACAGACCCTCAAACTAATACAGTCCATCAAACTAATACAGACCCTCAACATTATACAGCATCTGAAACTAATAAAGTCCATGAAAATAATACAGACCCTCAAACTAATAAATTACTTCAAACTAATACAGACCCTCAAAGTAATACAGTCCATGAAACTAATACAGCCCCTCAAACTGATATAGCCACTCAAACTAATACAGCCCCTCCAACTAATACAGTCCCTCAAACTAATATAGCCCCTCTCCCCAATTCAGACCCTCAATCTAATACAGTCGCTCGAAAGAATAAAGCCCCTCAAGCTAATACTGCCCCTCAAACTATTACAGCACCTCAAACTAATACTGCCATTCTAACGAATACAGTCCATCAAACTAATAATGATGCTCAAATTAATACAGCCACTCTAACTAATAAAGTCCCTCAAACTAATACAGTCGCTCAAACTAATAAAGACCCTCAAACTAATACAGTCCATCAAACTAATACAATCACTCAAAGTAATACAGTGCATCAAACGAATACAGACCCTCAAACTAATACAGTCCCTCAAACTAATACAGACCCTCAAACTAATACAGCCTCTCAAACTACTACAGTCCCTCAAACTAATACAGCCCATCAACTAATACAGCCTCTCAAACTACTACAGTCCCTCAAACTTTTACAGCCCCGCAAACTAATACAGTCCATCACATTAATACACTCCATCAAACTAATACAGCCCCTCAAACATATATATCACCTCAAACTAATATGCCCTCCAAACTAATACAGACCCTGAAATTAATACAGTCCCTCAAATTAATACAGTCCCTCAAACTATTAATGCTGCTCAAATTAATACAGCCACTCTAACTAATACAGTTCCTCAAAGAAATGAAGAATCTCAAACTAATACAACCACTGTAACTAATATAGTCCCTCAAAATAATACAGTTCCTCAAACGAATACAGACCCTCAAACTAATACAGTCTATCAAACTAATACAATCCCTCAAAGTAACACAGTGCATCAAACGAATACAGACCCTCAAACTAAAACAGCCCCTCAACTAATACACCCCCTCAAACTACTACAGCCCCTCAAACTAATACAGGCCCTCAAACTAATACAGACGTATAACTAATACAGCTCTCAAACATATTATCACCTCAAACTAATATGCCCTTCAAACTAATACAGACCCTGAAATTAATGCAGTCTCTCAAACTAATACAGTCCCTCAAACTATTAATGCTGCTCAAATTAATACAGACCCTCAATCGAATACAGTCGCTCGAACGAATACAGCCCCTCAAACTAATACAGCCCCTCAAACTAATACAGTCCCTCAAACTAATACTGCCGCTTAAACTAATACAGTCCCTCAAACTAATACAGTCCCTCAAACTAATACAGTCCATCAAACTAATACAGCCCCTCAAACCAATACAGTCCATTAAACTAATGCAGTCCATCAAACTAATACAGACCCTCAAACTAATACAGACGCTCAAACCTATACAGAGCCTCTAACTAATACATCCCCTCAAACTAATACAGTGGATCAAACTAATAAAGTCCCTCAAACTAATACAGACCCTCAAACCAATACAGACCCTCAATCGAATACAGTCGCTCGAACGAATACAGCCCCTCAAACTAATACAGCCCCTCAAACTAATACAGTCCGTCAAACTAATACAGCCACTTAAATTAATACAGTCCCTCAAACTAATACAGTCCCTCAAACTAATACAGTCCATCAAACTAATACAGACCCTCAAACGAATACAGTCCCTCAAACTAATACAGACCCTCAAACTAGTACAGCCACACAAATTAATTCAGTCTCTCAAAGTAATACAGTCTATCAAAGTAATACAGTTCCTCAAACTAATACAGTCCCTCAAACTAATATACCATCAAAATAATACAGCCCATCAAATTTATACAGTCCCTCTAACGAATACAGCCACACAAATTGATACAGTCCATCAAACTAATACATTCCCTCAACCTAATACAGTTCCTCAAACTAATACAGCTGCCCAAACGAATACAGTCCATCAAACTAATTCAGACCCTCCAATGAATACAGCCTATCACACGAGTAAAGCATCTCAAACAATACAGTCCCTCGAAGTAATCCATGAATACAGTCCATCAAGCTCATACAGTCCATCAAACGAATACAGCCTCTCAAACTAATACAGTCCCAATAAACTATAACAGACCTTCAAACTAATAAAGTCCGTCAAACTAATACAGGCCCTCAAATTAATGCAGTCCCTAATACTAATAATGACCATTAAAGTAATAAAGTCCGTCAAACTAATACAGAGCATCAAACTAATATAGAACCTAAAACGAATACAGTCCCTATAACTAATGCAGCCCATCAAACTAATACATCCCGTAAAACTAATACACACCTTCAAACTAATATGGTTCATCAAACTAATACAGACCCTCAAACTAATGCAGTCCGTCAAACTAATACAGTCTTTCAAACTAATACAACCATTCAAACTAATACAGTCCATCAAACTAATACAGCCCCTCAAACTAATACAGTCCATCAAACTAATACAGCCCCTCAAATTATTACAGTCCATCAATGTAATATAGTAAATCTATCTCAGACGGTCCCTCAAACCAATACAGTCCCTCAAACTAATACAGTCCCTTAAACTAATACAGTCCCTCAAACTATTAAAGCTGCTCAAATTAATACAGCCCCTCTAACTAATAACGTCCGTCAAACTAATACAGTCCCTCAAACTAATTCACTCCCTCATAGTAATACAGTCCATCAAACTAATACAGGCCCTCAAACTAATACAGCCCCTCAAACTAATACAGCCACTCAATCTAATACATTCCCTCAAACTTTTACAGCCCCTCAAACTAATACAGACCCTCAAACTAATACAGACCCTCAAACCAATACAGTCGCTCAAACTAATACAGTCCCTCAAAATATTAATGCTGCTCAAATTAAACAGCCCCTTTAACTAATAAAGTCCCTCAAACTAATACCGTCCCTCAAACTAATACAATCCCTTAAAGTAATACAGTCCATCAAACAAATACAGACCCTCAAACTAATACAGCCCCTCAAACTAATACAAATCCACTAACTAATACAGTCACTCAAACTAATACAGACCCTCAAACTTTTACAACCCCTCAATCTAACAAAGTCCATCAAAGTAACACAGCCCCTGAAACTAATAAAGTACCTCAAAATAACACAGACCCTCACACTAATATAGTCCCGCAAACTAATTGTCCATCAAACTAATACAGTCCATCAAACTAATACAGTCCATTAAATAATTCAGCCCCTCAAATGTATGCAATCCCTCAAAGTAATACAGTAATACAATCCATTAAACTAATACATTCCTCAAACTAATACAGTCCATCAAACTAATACAGTGTTCAAACTAATATATGCCCTCAATTTAACACAGTCCTCAAACTAATACAGGACCTCAAACTAATAAAGGCCCTCAAACTAATACAGTCCCTCAAACTAATAAAGACCTATCAAAGTAATAAAGTCCATCAAACTAATACATTCTGTCAAACTAATACAGTGCATTAAACTAATGCAGTCCATCAAACTAATACAGTCCATCAAACTAATACAGTACGTCAAACTAATACAGTTCATCAAACTAATACAGTCCAGCAAACTAATACAGTGTTCAAACTAATATAGGCCCTCAAATTACCACAGTCCTCAAACTAATACAGGACCTCAAACTGATAAAGGCTCTCAAACTAATACCATCCCTCAAACTAATACAGACCATCAAACTAATATAGAACCGAAAACGAATACAGTCCTTAGAACTAATACAGCCCCTCAAACTAATACACCCCTAAAACTAATACATCCACCAAAACTAATACAGACCGTCAAACTAATACCGTCCAACAAACTAATACAGTCCCTCAAAGTAATACAGTCCATTAAACAAATACAGACTCTCAAACTAAGAAAGCCCCTCAAACTAATACAGCCGCTCAAACTAATACATTCCCTCAAACTTTTACAGCCCCTCAAACTAATACAGACCCTCAAACTAATACAGACCCTCAAACCAATACAGTCCCTCAAACTAATGCAGTCCCTCAAACTAATACAGTCCCTCAAACTATTAATGCTGCTCAAATTAACAAAGCCCCTCCAAATAATAAAGTCCCTCAAACTAATACCGTCCCTCAATCTAATACAGTCACTCAAAGTAATACAGTCCATCAAACAAATACAGACCCTCAAACTAATCCAGCCCCTCAAACTAATACAGCCACTCAAACTAATACATTCCCTGAAACTTTTACAGCCCCTCAAACTAATGCAGACCCTGAAACTAATACAGACCCTCAAACGAATACAGTCCCTCAAACTAATACAGACCATAAATCATATACGGCCCCTCAAACTAATATGCCCCTCAAACTAATACTGACCTTCAAATTAATACAGTCCCTCAAACTAATACAGTCCCTCAAACTATTAATGCTGCCCAAATTAATACAGCCCCTCTAACTAATACAGACCCTCAAACTAATACAGACGCTCATACCTATACAGAGCTTCAAACTAATACAGCCCCTCAAACTAATACAGTGCATCAAACGAATAAAGTCCTTCAAACTAATACAGTCCCTCAAACTAATACAGTTTATCAAACTAATACAGTCCCTCAAACTAATACGGTCCATCAAACTAATACAGTCCATCAAATTATACAGCGCATCAAACTAATACAGACCCTCAAACTAATACAGTGCCTCAAATTAATACAGCCTCTCAAACTAATACAGACCCCCAAACTAATACACACCCTCAAACCAATACAGACCCTCAAACTTATACATTCCATCAAACTAATACAGCCCCTCAAACTAATACAGTCCCTCAAACTAATACAGCCCTCAGACTAATACAGTCCCTTAAACTAATACAGTACCTCAACTAATACAGCCCCTCAAACTACTACAGTCCTCAAACTAATACAGCCCTCAGACTAATACAGCCCCTCAAACTACTACAGTCCTCAAACTATTACAGCCCTCAGACTAATACAGCCCCTCAAACTGATACAGTCCCTGAAACTAATACAGCCTAATCAAACTAATACAGCATCTCAAACTAATACAGACCCTCAAACCAACACAGTGCCTCATATTAATACAGTCCATCAAATTAATACAGTCCCTCAATCTAATATATTCCATGAAACTAATACAGTGCCTCAAACTAATACAGTGCTTCAAACTAATACAGACCCTCAAACTGATACAGACCATCAAACTAAACAGTCCCTCAAAATAATACAGTCCATCAAACTAACACTGACCCTCAAACTAATACATTCCTCAAACTATTGCTGCACCTCAAACTCGTAAAGGCCTTCAAAATAATACAGGCCCTCAAAATAATACAGGCCCTAAAACTAATGCCGTCTCTCAAACGAATACAACAACTCAAACTGACAGAGCACCTCAAAATAATATGGCCCCTCAAAACCAATACAGACTCTAAAGCTAATGCAGCCCCTCAAATTAATCCGCTTCTCAAATAATATCGCACGTCAAACGAATACAACCACTCAAACTAATATAACCTCAAATCCTAATGCTGCAACTCAAACCAATTCAGCCCCTCAAACTACTGAAGCGCCTGAAACTAATGCAGCCCGCAAACTATTAAAACACATCAAACTCATACAACTCAAACTAGCACAGCGCCTCAAACGAATACTGCCCTACAAACTAATTTTGCCCCTCAATTTAGGACTGCTGCTCAAACGAATACAGTCCCTGAAAGAAATACAGCCCCGCAGACTCCTACAACCTCCCATTATCATACCACTGCCGATATTCATAAAGCCCCTGACACGCAAAGATTATCTATAAGTATTACAGCACATCATCTCGCACAGCCTGTTGAACTCATACAGCAATTCAAACTACTAGAGAAACTCAACATAATAGAGAACTTCAAACAAATAGAGAAGCTCCAATTAATCGAGTACCCCATCGCAATACAGCTTTAAACCATCCAGGACAAAGCATCGCGCTTAATCGGAACGCAATCCAGAACCTTAAATATTCACTTCCTCCAGCATCAGTAGACAGTTGACCACAAACTCAGCGAGCACCTAGAAACTGAACAATTGACCAGTGCCTGACCGAGGTGCCCCGAGGATGAGAAACTGTCCGCAGCCTGAAAGAACAACCCGAAACTAACCAACTGAACACAGGCTGTCCTCGCAATCAGAAACTGACCAACTGAGCATATCCTGAAGTTCAACGAGAAACTGAACAATTGACCTTTGCCTGACAATAATCCCACGAAACTGAGCAACTGACCACAGACTGACCTAACAACAAGAAACTGAGCAACTGACCACAGTCTGACCAAGACAAGCCGAAAGTGACCAACTGACAACAGTCTACCTGACAACCCGAAAATGAGCAACTGACCAAAGCATGTACTAGACAACCGAAACTGACCGAATGAGCACAGTCTACCTGCAAACCCGAAAATGAGCAACTGACCACAGCCTGACCTGGACAATCCGAAACTGACCAACTGACCAATGCCTGACTGGGACAGCCCGAAACTGAGCAACTAACCACAGTCTGAGTGAGAAAACCCGAAACTGAGCAAATGTCCACAGCCTGAACGAGTTAACCCGAAACTGAGCAACTGACCACAGCCTGACCGAGACAACCAGAAACTCACCAACTGACCACAGTCTGACTGGGACAACCCGAAACTGAGCAACTGACCACAGTCTAACCGAGACGACCCGAAACATAGCAAATGTCCACAGCCTGAACGAGACAAGCCGAAACTGAGCAACTGACCATAGTCTGACTGAGCAAGCAGCAACTGAACAACTGACCACAGCGTGACCTAGAAACCAGTAACTGAGCAACTGACCACAGTCTCACCGGGCAACCAGCAACTGGCCAAATGACCATAGCCTGATTTAGGATCCAGCAACTGAACAAATCATCAGAGACTACATTCCAAGCCGAAACTGACCAACTGACCACAGACTGACCAAGCAACCAGCAACTGGCCAACTGACCACAGTCTGATCTGGAAACCAGCAACTGGTAAACGGACCACAGTCTGACCTAGAAACGAGAAACTGAGCAACTGGCCACAGTCTCACCGAGACAACACGAAACTGACCAACTGACCACAGTATGACCTAGAAACCAGAAACTGAGCAACTGACCACAGTCCGACCGAAACAAGCAGAAACTGATCAACTGACCACAATCTGATCTAGAAACCAGAAACTGACCAACAGACAATAGTCTGACCTAGGAACCAGAAACTGAAAACTGACCACAGTCCGACCGAGACAACCAGAAACTGACCAACTGACCCCAGTCTGACCTCGAAACCAGAAACTGACCAACTGACCACAGTCTGACCGAGACAACCAGAAACTGACCACAGTCCGACCGAGACAATCAGAAACTGACCAATTGACCACAGCCTGACTGGGACAATCAGAAACTGAGGAACTGACCACAGACTGAGCGAGACAACCCGAAACTGAGCAAATATCCACAGCCTGAACGAGACAACCCGAAAAGGAGCATCTGACCACACCATGACCGAGACAACCCGAAACTGACCAACTGACCACAGTCTGACTGGGAGAACCCGAAACTGAGCAACTGACCACAGTCTAACCAAGAGGACCCGAAAACTGAGCAAATCTCCACAGCCTGAACGAGACAACCCGAAACTGAGCAACTGACCACATTCTGACTGAGCAAGCAGCAACTGACCACAGCCTGACCTAGATACCAGTAACTAAGCAACTGACCACAGTCTCACCGAGCAACCAGCAACTGACCAAATGACCACAGCCTGAGTTAGGATCCAGCAATGAACAAATCATCACAATCTACATGCCAATCCGAAACTGACCAACTGTCCACAGTCTGAACTAGCTACCAGCAATATGGCCAACTGACCACAGTCTGACCTAGAAACCCGAAACTGATCAACTGACCACGGTCTGACCTAGAAACCAGAAACTGAGCAACTGGCCACAGTCTCACCGAGACAACCAGAAACTGACCAACTGACCACAGTCTGGCCTATAAACCAGAAACTGAGCAACTAACCACAGTCTGACCTATAAACCAGAAACTGACCAACTGACCAGAGACTGACCTAGGAACCAGAAATTGACCACAGTCTGACTGAGACAACCCGAAACTGAGCAACTGACCACAGTCTGGCCGAGCAAGCAGCAACTGACCAACTGACCACAGCCTGACCTAGACACTAGTAACTGAGCAACTGACCACAGTCTCACCGAGCAACCAGTAACTGAGCAACTGACCACAGTCTGGCCGAGCAAGCAGCAACTGACCAACTGACCACAGTCTCCCGAGCAACTAGCAACTGAGCAAATGACCACAGCCTGATTAAGGATCGAGCAACTGAACAAATCGTCACAGTCTACATGCCAACCCGAAGCTGACCAACTGACCACAGTCTGACCAAGCAACCAGCAACTGGCCAACTAACTACAATCTGACCTAGAAACCAGTAACTGAGCAACGGACCAAAGTCTGACCTAGAAATCAGAAACTGAGCAACTGATCACAGTCTCATCGAGACAACCCGAAACTGACCAACTGACCACAGTCGGTCCTAGAAACCAGAAACTGATCAACTGACCACAGTCTCACCGAAACAACCCGAAACTGAGCAACTGACCACAGTCTGACCTAGAAACCAGAAACTGAGCAACTGACCACAGACTGACCTATAAATCAGAAACTGAGCAACTGACCACAGACTGACCTAACAACAAGAAACTGAGCAACTGACCACAGTCTACCTGCCAACCCGAAAATGAGCAACTGACCAAAGCCTGACCTAGACAACCGAAACTGACCGAATGAGCACAGTCTACCTGCAAACCGGAAAATGAGCAACTGACCACAGCCTGACCTGGACAATCCGAAACTGACCAACTGACCACAGTCTGAGTGAGACAACCCGAAACTGAGCAAATGTCCACAGCCTGAACGAGTTAACCCGAAACTGAGCAACTGACCACAGCCTGACCGAGACAACCAGAAACTCACCAACTGACCAAAGTCTGACTGGGACAACCCGAAACTGAGCAACTGACCACAGTCTAACCGAGACGACCCGAAACATAGCAAATGTCTACAGCCTGAACGAGACAAGCCGAAACTGAGCAACTGACCACAGTCTGACTGAGCAAGCTGCAACTGACCAACTGACCACAGCCTGACCTAGAAAGCAGTAACTGAGCAACTGACCACAGTCTAACCAAGAGGACCCGAAAACTGAGCAAATCTCCACAGCCTGAACGAGACAACCCGAAACTGAGCAACTGACCACAGTCTGACTGAGCAAGCAGCAACTGACCACAGCCTGACCTAGAAACCAGTAACTAAACAACTGACCACAGTCTCACCGAGCAACCAGCAACTGACCAAATTACCACAGCCTGAGTTAGGATCCAGCAATGAACAAATCATCACAATCTACATGCCAATCCGAAACTGACCAACTGTCCACAGTATGAACTATCTACCAGCAACTGGCCAACTGACCACAGTCTGACCTAGAAACCCGAAACTGATCAACTGACCACGGTCTGACCTAGAAACCAGAAACTGAGCAACTGGCCACAGTCTCACCGAGACAACCAGAAACTGACCAACTGACCACAGTCTAGCCTATAAACCAGAAACTGAGCAACTAACCACAGTCTGACCTATAAACCAGAAACTGACCAACTGACCAGAGACTGACCTAGGAACCAGAAATTGACCACAGTCTGACTGAGACAACCCGAAACTGAGCAACTGACCACAGTCT
The DNA here is from genome assembly GCF_044704955.1 of Pristiophorus japonicus. Taxonomy (NCBI): domain Eukaryota; kingdom Metazoa; phylum Chordata; class Chondrichthyes; family Pristiophoridae; genus Pristiophorus; species Pristiophorus japonicus. The sequence continues at coordinate 622,122 of NW_027252166.1, read as the reverse complement.
GGCCGAGCAAGAAGCAACTGACCAACTGACCACAGCCTGACCTAGACACTAGTAACTGAGCAACTGACCACAGTCTCACCGAGCAACCAGTAACTGAGCAACTGACCACTGTCTGGCCGAGCAAGCAGCAACTGACCAACTGACCACAGTCTGACCTAAAAACTAGTAACTGAGCAACTGACCACAGTCTCAACGAGCAACCAGTAACTGACCAACTGACCACAGTCTCGCCGAGCAACTAGCAACTGACCAAATGACCACAGCCTGACTAAGGATCTAGCAACTGAACAAATCATCACAGTCTACATGCCAACCCGAAGCTGACCAACTGACCACAGTCTTACCAAGCAATCAGCAACTGGCCAACTAACCACAATCTGACCTAGAAACCAGTAACTGAGCAACGGACCAAAGTCTGACCTAGAAACCATAAACTGAGCAACTGACCACAGTCTCATCGAGACAACCCGAAACTGACCAACTGACCACAGTCGGTCCTAGAAACCAGAAACTGATCAACTGACCACAGTCTCACCGAGACAACCCGAAACTGACCAACTGACCACAGTCTGACCGAGAAACCAGAAACTGAGCAACTGACCACAGTCTGACATATAAATCAGAAACTGAGCAAATGACCACAGCCTGACCTAGGAACCAGAAGCTGACCACAGTCTGACCGAGACAACCCGAAACTGACCAACTGACCACAGTCCATCCTAGAAACCAGAAACTGAGCAACTGACCACAGTCTCACCGAGACAAAACGAAACTGACCAGCTGACCACAGTCTGACCAATAAACCAGCAACTGAGCAACTGACCACAGTCTGATCTCGAAACCAGAAACTGGCCAACTAACCACAGTCTGACCAAGACAACCATAAACTGAGCAACTGACCACAGTCTGTCCTAGAAATCAGAAACTGACCAATTGACCACAGTCTGACAGAGAAACCAGAAACTTACCAACTGACAACAGTCTGACAGAGACAACCCGAAACTGACCAACTGACCACAGTCTGACCGAGACAACCAGAAACTGAGCAAATCACCACAATCTGACCTATAAACCAGAAACTGAGCAACTGACCACAGTTTGACCTATAAACCAGAAACTGAGCAACTGACCACAGTCTGACCTATAAACCAGAAACTGACCAAATGATCTCAGCATGACCTAGGAACCAGAAACTGACCACAGTCTGGCCGAGCAAGCAGCAACTGACCAACTGACCACAGCCTGACCTAGAAACTAATAACTGAGCAACTGACCACAGTCTCACCGAGCAACCAGCAACTGACCAAATGACCACAGCGTGAGTTAGGATCCAGCAACTGAACAAATCATCAGAGTCTACATGCCAACCGGTAGCTGACCAACTGACCAGAGTCTGACCAATCAACCAGCAAATGGCCAACTGACTACGGTCTAACCTAGAAACCAGCAACTGAGCATCGGACCACAGTCTGATCTAGTAACCACAAACTGAGCAACTGACCACAGTCTCATCGAGACAACCCGAAACTGACCAACTGACCACAGTCTGTCCTAGAAACCAGAAACTGAGCAACTGACCACAGTCTCACCGAGACAACCGGAAACTGACCAACTGACCACAGTCTGACCTATAAACCGGAAAATGAGCAACTGACCACAGTCTGACAGAGACAACCCGAAACTGACCAATTGACCACAGTCCGACCTAGAAACCAGAAACTGAGCAACTGACCACAGTCTTATCTGGAAACCAGAATCTGACCAACTAACCACAATCTGACCGAGACAACCAGAAACTGAGCAACTGACCACAGTCTGACCTAGCAACCAGAAACTGACCAATTGTCTACAGTCTGACCGAGAAACCAGAAACTGACCAACTGACAACAGTCTGACAGAGGCAATCCGAAACTGACCAATTGACCACAGTCTGACCGAGACAACCCGAAACTGACCAACTGACCACATCCTGACCTAGAAACCAGGAACTGACCAACTGACCACATCCTGACCTAGAAACCAGAAACTGACCAACTGACCACAGTCCGACCGAGACAATCAGAAACTGAAAAATTGACCACAGCCTGACTGGGACAACCCGAAACTGAGGAACTGACCACAGTCTGAGCGAGACAACCCGAAACCGAGCAAATATCCACAGCCTGAACGAGACAACCCGAAACTGAGCATCTGACCACAGCCTGACCGAGACAACCAGAAACTGACCAACTGACCACAGTCTGACTGGGAGAACCCGAAACTGAGCAACTGACCACAGTCTAACCAAGACGACCCGAAACTGAGCAAATGTCCACAGCCTGAACGAGACATCCCGAAACTGAGCAACTGACCACAGTCAGACTGAGCAAGCAGCAACTGACCACAGCCTGACCTAGAAACCAGTAACAAAGCAACTGACCACAGTCTCACCGAGAAACCAGCAACTGACCAAATGACCACAGCCTGAGTTAGGATCCAGCAACTGAACAAATTATCACAGTCTGCATGCCAACCCGAAACTGACCAACTGTCCACAGTCTGATCGAGAAACCCGCAACTGAGCAACGGACCACAGTTTGACCTAGAAACCAGAAACTGAGCAACTGGCCACAGTCTCACCGAGACAACCCGAAACTGATCAACTGACCACAGTCTGTCCCAGACACGAGAAACTGAGCAACTGACCACAGTCTCACGGAGACAACCAGAAACTGACCAACTGACCACAGTCTGGCCTATAAACCAGAAGCTGAGCAACTAACCACAGTCTGACCTATAAACCAGAAACTGACCAACTGACCAGAGCCTGACCTAGGAACCAGAAATTGACCACAGTCTGACTGAGACAACACCAAACTGAGCAACTGACCACAGTCTGACCTAGAAACCAGAAACTGACCAACTGACCACAGTCTGACCTAGGAACCAGAAACTGACCACAGTCTGACTGAGACAACCCGAAGCTGAGCAACTGACCACAGTCTGACCTAGAAACCAGTAACTGAGCAACTGACCACAGTCTGACCTAGAAACCAGCAACTGAGCAACTGACCACAGTCTGGCCGAGCAAGCAGATACTGACCAACTGACCACAGCCTGACCTAGACACTAGTAACTGAGCAACTGACCACAGTCTGACCGAGCAACCAGCAACTGACCAACTGACCACAGCCTGACCTAGACACTAGTAACTGAGCAACTGACCACAGTCTCACCGAGCAACCAGCAACTGACCAAATGACCACAGCCTGAATAGGATCCAGCAACTGAACAAATCATCACAGTCTACATGCCAACCCGAAGCAGATCAACTGAACACAGTCTGACCAAGCAACCAGCAACTGGCCAACTGACCACAGTCGGACCTAGAAACCAGTAACTGAGCAACTGACCACAGTCTGACCTAGAAACCAGTAACTGAGCAACTGACCAAAGTCTGACCTAGAAACCAGAAACTGAGCAACTGACCATAGTCTCATCGAGGCAACCCGAAACTGACCAACTGACCACAGTCGGTCCGAGAAACCAGAAACTGAGCAACTGACCACAGTCTCACCGAGAAAACCCGAAACTGAGCAACTGACCACAGTATGACCGAGAAACCAGAAACTGAGCAACTGACCAACGTCTGATCTATAAACCAGAAACTGAGCAACTGACCACAGCCTGACCTCTAAACCAGAAACTGACCAACTGACCACAGTCTGACCTAGAAACCAGTAATTGAGCAACGGACCAAAGTCTGACCTAGAAACCATAAACTGAGCAACTGACCACAGTCTCATCGAGACAACCCGAAAATGACCAACTGACCACAGTCTATCCTAGAAACCAGAAACTGAGCAACTGACCAGAGTCTCACCAAGACAAAACGAAACTGAACAGCTGACCACAGTCTGACCTAGAAACCAGAAACTGAGCAACTGACCACAGTCTGATCTCGAAACCAGAAACTGGCCAACTAACCACAGTTCGACCGAGTCAACCAGAAACTGAGCAACTGACCACAGTCTGACCTAGAAACCAGAAACTGACCAATTGACCACAGTCTGACCGAGAAACCAGAAACTTACCAACTGACAACAGTCTGACAGAGACAACCCGAAACTGACCAACTGACCACAGTCTGACCGAGACAACCAGAAACTGAGCAACTGACCACAATCTGACCAGAAATCAGAAACTGAACATCTGACCTCAGTCTGACCTATAAACCAGAAACTGAGCAACTGACCACAGTCTGACCTATAAACCAGAAACTGAGCGACTGGCCACAGTCTGATCTAGAAACCAGAAACTGACCAACTAACCACAATCTGACCGAGACAACCAGAAACTGAGCAACTGACCATAGTCTGACCTAGAAACCAGAAACTGACCAATTGACCACAGTCTGACCGAGAAACAAGAAACTGACCGATTGACAACAGTCTGACAGAGGCAACCCGAAACTGACCAATTGACCACAGTCTGACCGAGACAACCCGAAACTGACCAACTGACCACAGTCTGACGCAGACAACCCGAAATTGAGCATCTGACCACAGCCTGACCGAGACAACCCGAAACTGACCAACTGACCACAATCCGCGCGAGGCAACCAGAAACTGACCAACTGACTACAGTCTGACCTGGAAACCAGAAGCTGACCAACTGACCACAGTCCGAGCGAGGCAACCAGAAACTGACCAACTGACCACGATCAGACCGAGTCAACCCAAAACTTAGCAACTGACCACAGCCTGAATGAGCAACCGGAAATGGTCCAACTGACCGCAGTCTGACCAAGGAATTAGAAACTGACCGCATTCTGACTGAGACAACCCGAAACTGAGCAACTAACCACAGTCTGATTTAGAAACCTGTAACTGAGCAACTGACCACTGTCTGGCCGCGCAAGCAGCAACTGAACAACTGACCGCAGCCTTACGTAGCAACTAGTAACTGAGCAACTGACCAAAGTCTCACCGAGCAACCAGCAACTGACCAAATGACCACAGCCTGATTAGGATCCAGCAACTGAGCATCGGACCACATTCTGATCTAGAAACCAGAAACTGAGCAACTGACCACAGTCTCACCGAGACAACCCGAAACTGACCAACTGACCACAGTTTGTCCATGAAACCAGAAACTGAGCAACTGACCACAGTCTGATCGAGAAACCAGAAACTGACCAACTAAACACAATCTGACCGAGACATCCAGAAACTGAGCAACGGACCACAGTCTGACCTAGCAACCAGAAAGAAACTGACCAATTGACCACAGTCTGACCGAGAAACCAGAAACTGACCAACTGACAACAGTCTGACAGAGGCAACCCAAAACTGACCAATTGACCACAGTCTGACCGAGACAACCCGAAACTGACCAACTGACCACAGTCTGACCTAGAAACCAGAAACTGAGCAACTGACCACAGTCTGACCTATAAACCAGAATCTGATAAACTGACCACAGTCTGACCAAGACAACTAGAAACTGACCAAGTGACCACACTCTGACTGAGAAACCAGAAACTGACCAATTGACCACAGTCTGACCGAGAAACCAGAAACTGACCAACTGACAACAGTCTGACAGAGACAACCCGAAACTGAACAATTGACCACAGTCTGACCGAGATAAGCCGAAATGACCAACTGACCAGAGTCTGAACTAGTAACCAGAAACTGAGCAACTGACCACAGTCTGACCTATTAATCAGAAATTGAGCAACTGACCACAGTCTGACCTATAAACCAGAAACTGACCAACTGACTACAGTCTGACCGAGACAATCAGAACCTGACCAACTGACCACAGTCCAAGCGAGACAACCAGAAACTGACAAACTGACCCCAGTCTGAGCTAGAAGCCAGAAACTGTCCAACTGACCACAGCCTGACCCAGAAACCAGAAGCTGGCCAACTGACCACAGTCTGACCGAGACAACCAGAAACTGACCATCTGACCACATTCTGACCGAGACAACCAGAAACTGACCAACTGACCATTGTCCGACCGAGTCAACCCAAAACTTAGCAACTGACCACAGCCTGACTGAGCAACCGGAAATTGTCCAACTGACCGCAGTCTGACCAAGGAATTAGAAACTGACCGCATTCTGACTGAGACAACCCGAAACTGAGCAACTAACCACAGTCTGATTTAGAAACCTGTAACTGAGCAACTGACCACTGTCTACCCGCGCAAGCAGCAACTGAACAACTGACCGCAGCCTGACCTAGAAACTAGGAACTGAGCAACTGACCAAAGTCCCACCGAACAACCAGCAACTGACCAAATGACCACAGCCTGATTAGGATCCAGCAACTGAGCATCGGACCACAGTCTGATCTAGAAACCAGAAACTGAGCAACTGACCACAGTCTGATCTAGAAACCAGAAACTGACCAACTAAACACAATCTGACCGAGACAACCAGAAACTGAGCAACGGACCACAGTCTGACCTAGCAACCAGAAAGAAACTGACCAATTGACCACAGTCTGACCGAGAAACCAGAAACTGACCAACTGACAACAGTCTGACAGAGGCAACCCAAAACTGACCAATTGACCACAGTCTGACCGAGACAACCCGAAACTGACCAACTGACAACAGTCTGACCTAGAAACCAGAAGCTGGCCAACTGACCACAGTCTGACCGAGACAACCAGAAACTGACCATCTGACCACATTCTGACCGAGACAACCAGAAACTGACCAACTGACCATTGTCCGACCGAGACAACCAGAAACTGACCAACTGACCACAGTCTGACCTAGAAACCAGAAACTGACCAACTGACCACAATACGCGCGAGGCAACCAGAAACTGACCAACTGACTACAGTCTGACCTGGAAACCAGAAGCTGAACAACTGACTACAGTCCGAGCGAGACAACCAGAAACTGACCAACTGAGCACGGTCAGACAGAGTCAACCCAAAACTTAGCAACTGACCACAGCCTGACTGAGCAACCGGAAATTGTCCAACTGACCGCAGTCTGACCAAGGAATTAGAAACTGACCGCATTCTGACTGAGACAACCCGAAACTGAGCAACTAACCACAGTCTGATTTAGAAACCTGTAACTGAGCAACTGACCACTGTCTACCCGCGCAAGCAGCAACTGAACAACTGACCGCAGCCTGAACTAGAAACTAGGAACTGAGCAACTGACCAAAGTCCCACCGAGCAACCAGCAACTGACCAAATGACCACAGCCTGATTAGGATCCAGCAACTGACCATCGGACCACAGTCTGATCTAGAAACCAGAAACTGAGCAACTGACCACAGTCTGATCTAGAAACCAGAAACTGACCAACTAAACACAATCTGACCGAGACAACCAGAAACTGAGCAACGGACCACAGTCTGACCTAGCAACCAGAAAGAAACTGACCAATTGACCACAGTCTGACCGAGAAACCAGAAACTGACCAACTGACAACAGTCTGACAGAGGCAACCCAAAACTGACCAATTGACCACAGTCTGACCGAGACAACCCGAAACTGACCAACTGACCACAGTCTGACCTAGAAACCAGAAACTGAGCAACTGACCACAGTCTGACCTATAAACCAGAATCTGACAAACTGACCACTGTCCGACCGAGAAAACCAGAAACTGACCAATTGACCACAGTCTGACCGAGAAACCAGAAACTGACCAACTGACAACAGTCTGACAGAGACAACCCGAAACTGACCAATTGACCACAGTCTGACCGAGACAAGCCGAAATGACCAACAGACCAGAGTCTGAACTAGTAACCAGAAACTGAGCAACTGACCACAGTCTGACTTATTAATCAGAAATTGAGCAACTGACCACAGTCTGACCGAGACAATCAGAACCTGACCAACTGACCACAGTCCAACCGAGACAAGCAGAAACTGACCAACTGACCACAGTCCGACCGAGACAACCAGAAACTGACAAACTGACCCCAGTCTGAGCTAAAAGCCAGAAACTGTCCAACTGACCACAGTCTGACCCAGAAACCAGAAGCTGACCAACTGACCACAGTCTGACCGAGACAACCAGAAACTGACCATCTGACCACATTCTGACCGAGACAACCAGAAACTGACCAACTGACCACTGTCCGACCGAGACAACCAGAAACTGACCAACTGACCACAGTCTGACCTAGAAACCAGAAACTGACCAACTGACCACAATCCGCGCGAGGCAACCAGAAACTGACCAACTGACTACAGTCTGACCTGGAAACCAGAAGCTGACCAACTGACCACAGTCCGAGCGAGACAACCAGAATCTGACCAACTGATCACGGTCAGACCGAGTCAACCCAAAACTTAGCAACTGACCACAGCCTGACTGAGCAACCGGAAATTGTCCAACTGACCGCAGTCTGACCAAGGAATTAGAAACTGACCGCATTCTGACTGAGACAACCCGAAACTGAGCAACTAACCACAGTCTGATTTAGAAACCTGTGACTGAGCAACTGACCAGTGTCTGGCCGCGCAAGCAGCAACTGAAAAACTCACCGCAGCCTGACCTTGAAACTAGTAACTGAGCAACAGACCAAAGTCTCACCGAGCAACCAGCAACTGACCAAATGACCACAGCCTGATTAGGATCCAGCAACTGAGCATCGGACCACAGTCTGATCTAGAAACCAGAAAGAAACTGACCAATTGACCACAGTCTGACCGAGAAACCAGAAACTGACCAATTGACAACAGTCTGATAGAGGCAACCCGAAACTGACCAACTGACCACAGTTTGTCCATGAAACCAGGAACTGAGCAACTGACCACAGTCTAATCTAGAAACCAGAAACTGACCAACTAAACACAATCTGACCGAGACAACCAGAAACTGAGCAACGGACCACAGTCTGACCTAGCAACCAGAAAGAAACTGACCAATTGACCACAGTCTGACCGAGAAACCAGAAACTGACCAATTGACAACAGTCTGATAGAGGCAACCCGAAACTGACCAATTGACCACAGTCTGACCGAGACAACCCGAAACTGACCAACTGACCACAGTCTGACCTAGAAACCAGAAACTGAGCAACTGACCACAGTCTGACCTAGAAACCAGAAACTGACCAACTGACCACAGTCTGACCGAGACAATCAGAAACTGACCAACTGACCACAGTCTTACCTAGAAACCAGAAACTGAGCTACAGACCACAGTCCGAGCGAGGCAAGCAGAAAATGACCAACTGACCACAGTCTAATCTAGAAACCAGAAACTGACCAACTGACCACAGTCTGATCTAGAATCCAGCAACTGACCAACTAACCACAATCTGACCGAGACAACCATAAACTGAGCAAATGACCACAGTCTCACCGAGACAACCCGAAACTGACCAACTGACCACAGTCTGTCCTAGAAAACAGAAACTAAGCAACTGACCATAGTCTGATCTAGAAACCAGAAACTGACCAACTAACCACAATCTGACCGAGGAACCAGAAACTGACCACAGTCCGACTGATACAACCCGAAACTGAGCAACTGACCACAGTCTGACCTAGAAACCCATAACTGAGCAACTGACCACAGTCTGACCGAGGAAGCAGCAACTGACCAACTGACCACAGCCTGACGTAGAAACTAGTAACTGAGCAACTGACCACAGTCTCACCATGCAACCAGCAACTCACCAAATAACCACAGCCAGACTTAGGGTCCAGCAACTGAACAAATCATCCGAGTCTACATGCCAACCCGAAACTGACCAACTGACCACAGTCTGACCAAGCAACCAGCAACTGGACAACTGACCACAGTCTGGCCGAGGAAGCAGCAACTGACCAACTGACCACAGTCTGACCTAGAAACCAGAAACTGACCAACTGACCACAGTCTGACCAAGCAACCAGCAACTGGACAACTGACCACAGTCTGGCCGAGGAAGCAGCAACAGACCAACTGACCACAGTCTGACCTAGAAACCAGAAACTGCCCAACTGGCCACAATCCGAGCGAGGCAACCAGAAACTGACCAACTGACCACAGTCTGACCTGGAAACCAGAAACTGACCAACTGACCACAGTCCGAGCGAGACAACCAGAAACTGACCAACTGACCACAGTCAGACCGAGTCAACCCAACACTGAGCAACTGACCACAGCCTGTCCGAGACAATGCGAAACAGACCAAATGACCACAATCTTACCGAGAAAACAGAAGCTGACCAACTGACCACAGTCTGACCGAGAAAAAAGATACTGACCAACTGACAACAGTCTGACAGAGGCAACCCAAAACTGGCCAATTGACCACAGTCTGACCGAGACAACCCGAAACTGACCAACTGACCACAGTCTGACCTAGAAACCAGAAACTGAGCAACTGACCACAGTCTGACCTATAAACCAGAATCTGACAAACTGACCACAGTCTGACCAAGACAACTAGAAACTGACCAAGTGACCACACTCTGACTGAGAAACCAGAAACTGACCAACTGACCACTGTCCGACCAAGAAAACCAGAAACTGACCAATTGACCACAGTCTGACCGAGAAACCAGAAACTGACCAACTGACAACAGTCTGACAGAGACAACCCGAAACTGACCAATTGACCACAGTCTGACCGAGACAAGCCGAAATGACCAATTCACCACAGTCTGACCGAGACAACCCGAAACTGATCAACTGACCACAGTCTGACCTAGAAACCAGAAACTGAGCAACTGACCACAGTCTGACCTATAAACCAGAAACTGACCAACTGACCACAGTCTGACCGAGACAATCAGAACCTGACCAACTGACCACAGTCCAACCGAGACAAGCAGAAACTGACCAACTGACCACAGTCCGACCGAGCCAACCAGAAACTGAAAAACTGACCCCAGTCTGAGCTAGAAGCCAGAAACTGTCCAACTGACCAAAGTCTGACCCAGAAACCAGAAGCTGACCAACTGACCACAGTCTGACCCAGACAAACAGAAACTGACCATCTGACCACATTCTGACCGAGACAACCAGAAACTGACCAACTGACCATTGTCCGACCGAGACAACCAGAAACTGACCAACTGACCACAGTCTGACCTAGAAACCAGAAACTGACCAACTGACCACAATCCGCGCGAGGCAACCAGAAACTGACCAACTGACTACAGTTTGTCCATGAAACCAGGAACTGAGCAACTGACCACAGTCTGATCTAAAAACCAGAAACTGACCAACTAAACACAATCTGACCGAGACAACCAGAAACTGAGCAACGGACCACAGTCTGACCTAGCAACCAGAAAGAAACTGAGCAATTGACCACAGTCTGACCGAGAAACCAGAAACTGACCAATTGACAACAGTCTGATAGAGGCAACCCGAAACTGACCAATTGACCACTGTCTAACCGAGACAACCCGAAACTGACCAACTGACCACAGTCTGACCTAGAAACCAGAAACTGAGCAACTGACCACAGTCTGACCTATAAACCAGAAACTGACCAACTGACCACAGTCTGACGAGAAATCAGAAACTGACCAACTGACAACAGTCTGACAGAGGCAACCCAAAACTGACCAATTGACCACAGTCTGACCGAGACAACCCGAAACTGACCACAGTCTGACCTAGAAACCAGAAACTGAGCAACTGACCACAGTCTGACCTATAAACCAGAAACTGACCAACTGACCACAGTCTGACCGAGACAATCAGAACCTGACCAACTGACCACAGTCCAACCGAGACAAGCAGAAACTGACCAACTGACCACAGTGCGACCGAGACAACCAGAAACTGACAAACTGACCCCAGTCTGAGCTAGAAGCCAGAAACTGTCCAACTGACCACAGTCTGACCCAGAAACCAGAAGCTGACCAACTGACCACAGTCTGACCGAGACAACCAGAAACTGACAATCTGACCACATTCTGACCGAGACAACCAGAAACTGACCAACTGACCACGGTCAGACCGAGTCAACCCAAAACTTAGCAACTAACCACAGCCTGACTGAGCAACCGGAAATTGTCCAACTGACCGCAGTCTGACCTAGGAACCAGAAACTGACCGCATTCTGACTGATACAACCCGAAACTGAGCAAGTAACCACAGTCTGATTTAGAAACCTGTAACTGAGCAACTGACCACTGTCTGGCCGCGCAAGCAGCAACTGAACAACTGACCGCAGCCTGACCTAGCAACTAGTAACTGAGCAACTGACCAAAGTCTCACCGAGCAACGAGCAACTGACCAAATGACCACAGGCTTATTAGGATCCAGCAACTGAGCATCGGACCACAGTCTGATCTAGAAACCAGAAACTGAGCAACTGACCACAGTCTCACCGAGACAACCCGAAACTGACCAACTGACCACAGTTTGTCCATGAAACCAGGAATTGAGCAACTGACCACAGTCTGATCTAGAAACCAGAAACTGACCAACTAAACACAATCTGACCGAGACAACCAGAAACTGAGCAACGGACCACAGTCTGACCTAGCAACCAGAAAGAAACTGACCAATTGACCACAGTCTGACCGAGAAACCAGAAACTGACCAATTGACAACAGTCTGATAGAGGCAACCCGAAACTGACCAATTGACCACAGTCTGACCGAGACAACCCGAAACTGACCAACTGACCACAGTCTGACCTAGAAACCAGAAACTGAGCAACTGACCACAGTCTGACATAGAAACCAGAAACTGACCAACTGACCACAGTCTGACCGAGACAACCAGAAACTGACCAACTGACCACAGTCTGACCGAGACAAGCAGAAACTGACCAACTGACCACAGTCCGACCAAGAAAACCAGAAACTGACAAACTGACCCCAGTCTGACCTAGAAACTAAAAACTGTCCAACTGACCACAGTCTTACCTAGAAACCAGAAACTTAGCTACAGACCACAGTCCGAGCGAGGCAAGCAGAAACTGACCAACTGACCACAGTCTGATCTAGAAACCAGAAACTGACCAACTGACCACAGTCTGATCTAGAAACCAGAAACTGACCAACTGACCACAGCCTGACGTAGAAACTAGTAACTGAGCAACTGACCACAGTCTCACCATGCAACCAGCAACTCACCAAATAACCACAGCCAGAATTAGGATCCAGCAACTGAACAAATCATCCGAGTCTACATGCCAACCCGAAACTGACCAACTGACCACAGTCTGACCAAGCAACCAGCAAGTGGACAACTGACCACAGTCTTACCGAGGAAGCAGCAACTGACCAACTGACCACAGTCTGACCTAGAAACCAGAAACTGACCAACTGACCACAATCCGAGCGAGGCAACCAGAAATTAACCAACTGACCACAGTCTGACCTGGAAACCAGAAACTGACCAACTGACCACAGTCCGAGCGAGACAACCAGAAACTGACCAACTGACCACAGTCAGACCGAGTCAACCCAAAACTGCGCAACTGACCACAGCCTGACTGAGCAACCGGAAACTGTCCAACTGACCGCAGTCTGAACTAGGAACCAGAAACTGACCACAGTCTGACCGAGACAACCCGAAACTGAGCAACTGACCACAGTCTGACCTCGAAATCAGTAACTGAGCAACTGACCACAGAATGACCGAGACAATGCGAAACAGACCAAATGACCACAATCTTACCGCGAAAACAGAAGCTGACCAACTGACCACAGTCTGACCTGGAAACCAGAAACTGACCAACTGACCACAGTCAGACCGAGTCAACACACTACTGAGCAACTGACCACAGCCTGACTCAGCAACCGGAAACTGACCAACTGATCACAGGCTGATCTAGAGACCAGAAACTGACCAACTGACCACAGTCCGACCAAGAAAACAAGAAACTGACAAGCTGACCCCAGTCTGACCAAGAAACTATAAACTGTCCAACTGACCACAGTCATCCTAGAAACCAGAAACTGAGCTACTGACCACAGTCCGAGCGAGGCAAGCAGAAACTGACCAACTGACCACAGTCTGATCTAGAAACCAGAAACTGACCAACTGACAACAGTCTGACCGAGACAACCAGAAACTGACCAACTCACCAAAGTCTGACCAATAAACCAGAAATTGAGCAACTGACCACAGTCTGATCTATAAACCAGAAACTGACCAACTGACCACAGTCTGCTCTAGAATCCAGAAACTGACCAACTAACCACAATCTGACCGAGACAACCAGAAACTGAGCAACTGACCACAATCTGAACGAGACAACCAGAAACTGACCAACTGACCACAGTCTCACCGAGACAACCCGAAACTGACCAACTGGCCACAGTCTGTCCTAGAAACCAGAAACTAAGCAACTGACCACAGTCTGATCTAGAAACCAGAAACTGACCAACTAACCACAATCTGACCGGGACAACCAGAAACTGAGCAACTGACCACAGTCTGACCTCGCAACGAGAAACTGACCAATTGACCACAGTCTGACCGAGAAACCAGAAACTGACCAACTGACAACAATCAGACAGAGGCAAGCCGAAGCTGACCAATTGACCTCAGTCTGACCGAGACAACCCGAAATTGACCAACTGACCACAGTCTGACCAATAAACCAGAAACTGAGCAACTGACCACAGTCTGACCGATGAACTAGAAACTGACCAACTGACCACAGTCTGACCGAGACAACCAGAAACTGACCAACTGACCACAGTCCGACCGAGACAAGCAGAAACTGACCAACTGACCACAGTCTGATCTAGAAACCAGAAACTGACCAACTGACCACGGTCAGACCGAGTCAACCCAAAACTTAGCAACTGACCACAGCCTGACTGAGCAACCGGAAACTGTCCAACTGACCACTGTCCGACCGAGACAACCAGAAACTGACCAACTGACCACAGTCTGACCTATAAACCAGAATCTGACAAACTGACCACAGTCTGACCAAGACAACTAGAAACTGACCAAGTGACGACACTCTGACTGAGAAACCAGAAACTGAGCAACTGACCACTGTCCGACCGAGAAAACCAGAAACTGACCAATTGACCACAGTCTGACAGAGACAACCCGAAACTGACCAATTGACCACAGTCTGACCGAGACAAGCCGAAATGACCAACTGACCAGAGTCTGAACTAGTAACCAGAAACTGAGCAACTGACCACAGTCTGACCTATTAATCAGAAATTGAGCAACTAACCACAGTCTGACCTATAAACCAGAAACGGAGCAACTGACCACAGTCTCACCGAGACAACCCGAAACTGAGAAAATGACCACAGTCTGTCCTGGAAACAAGAAACTGAACAACTGACCACAGTCTGATCTAGAAACCAGAAACTGACCAACTAACCACAATCTGACCGAGACAACCAGAAACTGAGCAAATGACCACAGTCTGACCTCGCAACCAGAAACTGACCAATTGACCACAGTCTGACCGAGAAACCAGAAACTGACCAACTGACAACAGTCTGACAGAGGCAAGCCGAAATTGACCAACTGACCACAGTCTGACCTAGAAACCAGAAACTGAGCAACTGACCACAGTCTGACCTATAAACCAGAAAATGACCAACTGACCACAGTCTGACCGAGACAACCAGAAACTGACCAACTGACCACAGTCCGACCGAGACAAGCAGAAACTGACCAACTGACCACAGTCTGATCTAGAAACCAGAAACTGACCAACTGACTATTGTCTGACCTAGAAACCAGAAACTGACCAACTGACCACAGTCCGACCAAGAAAACCAGAAACTGACAAACTGACCCCAGTCTGACCCAGAAACCGGAAACGGACCAACTGACCACAGTCTGACCAAGACAACTAGAAACTGACCAAGTGCTCACACTCTGACTGAGAAACCAGAAACTGACCAACTGACCGCAGTCTGACATATAAATCAGAAACTGACCAACTGACCACAGTCTGATGTAGAATCCGGAAACTGGCCAACTAACCACAATCTGACCGAGACAACCAGAAACTGAGCAACTGACCACAGTCTCACGGAGACAATGCGAAACAGACCAAATGACCACAATCTTACCGAGAAAACAGAAGCTGACCAACTGACCACAGTCTGACCTGGAAACCAGAAACTGACAAACTGACCACAGTCCGAGCGAGACAACCAGAAACTGACCAACTGACCACAGTCAGACCGAGTCAACCCAAAACTGAGCAACTGACCACAGCCTGACTGAGCAACCGGAAATTGACCAACTGACCACAGGCTGATCTAGAAACCAGAAACTGACCAACTGACCACAGTCCGACCAAGAAAACCAGAAACTGACAAGCTGACCCCAGTCTGACCTAAAAACTAGAAACTATCCAACTGACCACAGTCTTACCTAGAAACCAGAAACTGAGCTACTGACCACAGTCCGAGCGCGGCAAGCAGAAACTGACCAACTGACCACAGTCTGATCTAGAAACCAGAAACTGACCAACTGACCACAGTCTGACCGAGACAACCAGAAACTGACCAACTCACCGAAGTCTGACCAATAAACCAGAAATTGAGCAACTGACCATAGTCTGATCTATAAACCAGAAAATGACCAACTGACCGCAGTCTGATCTAGAATCCAGAAAATGACCAACTAACCACAATCTGACCGAGACAACCAGAAACGGAGCAACTGACCACAGTCTCACCGAGACAATCCGAAACTGACCAACTGACCACAGTCTGTCCTAGAAACAAGAAATTGAGCAACTGACCACAGTCTGATCTAGAAACCAGAAAATGACCAACTAACCACAATCTGACCGAGACAGCCAGAAACTGAGCAACTGACCACAGTCTGACCTTGCAACCAGAAACTGACCAATTGACCACAGTCTGACCGAGAAACGAGAAACTGACCAACTGACAACATTCTGACAGAGGCAAGCCGAAACTGACCAATTGACCACAGTATGACCGAGACAACCCGAAATTGACCAATTGACCACAGTCTGACCTAGAAACCAGAAACTGACCAACTAACCACAATCTGACCGAGACAACCAGAAACTGAGCAACTGACCACAGTCTGACCTCGCAACCAGAAACTGACCAATTGACCACATGTCTGACCGAGAAACCAGAAACTAACCAACTGACAATAGTCTGACAGAGGCAAGCCGAAATTGACCAACTGACCACAGTCTGACCTAGAAACCAGAAACTGAGCAAGTGACCACACTCTGACCGAGACAACCAGAAACTGACCAACTCACCGAAGTCTGACCAATAAACCAGAAATTGAGCAACTGATCACAGTCTGATCTATAAACCAGAAACTGACCAACTGACCACAGTCTGATCTAGAATCCAGAAACTGACCAACTAACCACAATCTGACCGAGACAACCAGAAACGGAGCAACTGACCACAGTCTCACCGACACAACCCGAAACTGAGAAACTGACCACAGTCTGTCCTGGAAACAAGAAACTGAACAACTGACCACAGTCTGATCTAGAAACCAGAAACTGAACAACTAACCAGAATCTGACCGAGACAACCAGAAACTGAGCAAATGACCACAGTCTGACCTCGCAATCAGAAACTGACCAATTGACCACAGTCTGACCGAGAAACCAGAAACTGACCAACTGACAACAGTCTGACAGAGGCAAGCCGAAATTGACCAACTGACCACAGTCTGACCTAGAAACCAGAAACTGAGCAACTGACCACAGTCTGACCTATAAACCAGAAAATGACCAACTGACCACAGTCTGACCGAGACAACCAGAAACTGACCAACTGACCACAGTCCGACCGAGACAAGCAGAAACTGACCAACTGACCACAGTCTGATCTAGAAACCAGAAACTGACCAACTGACTATTGTCTGACCTAGAAACCAGAAACTGACCAACTGACCACAGTCCGACCAAGAAAACCAGAAACTGACAAACTGACCCCAGTCTGACCCAGAAACCGGAAACGGACCAACTGACCACAGTCTGACCAAGACAACTAGAAACTGACCAAGTGCTCACACTCTGACTGAGAAACCAGAAACTGACCAACTGACCGCAGTCTGACATATAAATCAGAAACTGACCAACTGACCACAGTCTGATGTAGAATCCGGAAACTGGCCAACTAACCACAATCTGACCGAGACAACCAGAAACTGAGCAACTGACCACAGTCTCACGGAGACAATGCGAAACAGACCAAATGACCACAATCTTACCGAGAAAACAGAAGCTGACCAACTGACCACAGTCTGACCTGGAAACCAGAAACTGACAAACTGACCACAGTCCGAGCGAGACAACCAGAAACTGACCAACTGACCACAGTCAGACCGAGTCAACCCAAAACTGAGCAACTGACCACAGCCTGACTGAGCAACCGGAAATTGACCAACTGACCACAGGCTGATCTAGAAACCAGAAACTGACCAACTGACCACAGTCCGACCAAGAAAACCAGAAACTGACAAGCTGACCCCAGTCTGACCTAAAAACTAGAAACTATCCAACTGACCACAGTCTTACCTAGAAACCAGAAACTGAGCTACTGACCACAGTCCGAGCGCGGCAAGCAGAAACTGACCAACTGACCACAGTCTGATCTAGAAACCAGAAACTGACCAACTGACCACAGTCTGACCGAGACAACCAGAAACTGACCAACTCACCGAAGTCTGACCAATAAACCAGAAATTGAGCAACTGACCATAGTCTGATCTATAAACCAGAAAATGACCAACTGACCGCAGTCTGATCTAGAATCCAGAAAATGACCAACTAACCACAATCTGACCGAGACAACCAGAAACGGAGCAACTGACCACAGTCTCACCGAGACAATCCGAAACTGACCAACTGACCACAGTCTGTCCTAGAAACAAGAAATTGAGCAACTGACCACAGTCTGATCTAGAAACCAGAAAATGACCAACTAACCACAATCTGACCGAGACAGCCAGAAACTGAGCAACTGACCACAGTCTGACCTTGCAACCAGAAACTGACCAATTGACCACAGTCTGACCGAGAAACGAGAAACTGACCAACTGACAACATTCTGACAGAGGCAAGCCGAAACTGACCAATTGACCACAGTATGACCGAGACAACCCGAAATTGACCAATTGACCACAGTCTGACCTAGAAACCAGAAACTGACCAACTAACCACAATCTGACCGAGACAACCAGAAACTGAGCAACTGACCACAGTCTGACCTCGCAACCAGAAACTGACCAATTGACCACATGTCTGACCGAGAAACCAGAAACTAACCAACTGACAATAGTCTGACAGAGGCAAGCCGAAATTGACCAACTGACCACAGTCTGACCTAGAAACCAGAAACTGAGCAAGTGACCACACTCTGACCGAGACAACCAGAAACTGACCAACTCACCGAAGTCTGACCAATAAACCAGAAATTGAGCAACTGATCACAGTCTGATCTATAAACCAGAAACTGACCAACTGACCACAGTCTGATCTAGAATCCAGAAACTGACCAACTAACCACAATCTGACCGAGACAACCAGAAACGGAGCAACTGACCACAGTCTCACCGACACAACCCGAAACTGAGAAACTGACCACAGTCTGTCCTGGAAACAAGAAACTGAACAACTGACCACAGTCTGATCTAGAAACCAGAAACTGAACAACTAACCAGAATCTGACCGAGACAACCAGAAACTGAGCAAATGACCACAGTCTGACCTCGCAATCAGAAACTGACCAATTGACCACAGTCTGACCGAGAAACCAGAAACTGACCAACTGACAACAGTCTGACAGAGGCAAGCCGAAATTGACCAACTGACCACAGTCTGACCTAGAAACCAGAAACTGAGCAACTGACCACAGTCTGACCTATAAACCAGAAAATGACCAACTGACCACAGTCTGACCGAGACAACCAGAAACTGACCAACTGACCACAGTCCGACCGAGACAAGCAGAAACTGACCAACTGACCACAGTCTGATCTAGAAACCAGAAACTGACCAACTGACTATTGTCTGACCTAGAAACCAGAAACTGACCAACTGACCACAGTCCGACCAAGAAAACCAGAAACTGACAAACTGACCCCAGTCTGACCCAGAAACCGGAAACGGACCAACTGACCACAGTCTGACCAAGACAACTAGAAACTGACCAAGTGCTCACACTCTGACTGAGAAACCAGAAACTGACCAACTGACCGCAGTCTGACATATAAATCAGAAACTGACCAACTGACCACAGTCTGATGTAGAATCCGGAAACTGGCCAACTAACCACAATCTGACCGAGACAACCAGAAACTGAGCAACTGACCACAGTCTCACGGAGACAATGCGAAACAGACCAAATGACCACAATCTTACCGAGAAAACAGAAGCTGACCAACTGACCACAGTCTGACCTGGAAACCAGAAACTGACAAACTGACCACAGTCCGAGCGAGACAACCAGAAACTGACCAACTGACCACAGTCAGACCGAGTCAACCCAAAACTGAGCAACTGACCACAGCCTGACTGAGCAACCGGAAATTGACCAACTGACCACAGGCTGATCTAGAAACCAGAAACTGACCAACTGACCACAGTCCGACCAAGAAAACCAGAAACTGACAAGCTGACCCCAGTCTGACCTAAAAACTAGAAACTATCCAACTGACCACAGTCTTACCTAGAAACCAGAAACTGAGCTACTGACCACAGTCCGAGCGCGGCAAGCAGAAACTGACCAACTGACCACAGTCTGATCTAGAAACCAGAAACTGACCAACTGACCACAGTCTGACCGAGACAACCAGAAACTGACCAACTCACCGAAGTCTGACCAATAAACCAGAAATTGAGCAACTGACCATAGTCTGATCTATAAACCAGAAAATGACCAACTGACCGCAGTCTGATCTAGAATCCAGAAAATGACCAACTAACCACAATCTGACCGAGACAACCAGAAACGGAGCAACTGACCACAGTCTCACCGAGACAATCCGAAACTGACCAACTGACCACAGTCTGTCCTAGAAACAAGAAATTGAGCAACTGACCACAGTCTGATCTAGAAACCAGAAAATGACCAACTAACCACAATCTGACCGAGACAGCCAGAAACTGAGCAACTGACCACAGTCTGACCTTGCAACCAGAAACTGACCAATTGACCACAGTCTGACCGAGAAACGAGAAACTGACCAACTGACAACATTCTGACAGAGGCAAGCCGAAACTGACCAATTGACCACAGTATGACCGAGACAACCCGAAATTGACCAATTGACCACAGTCTGACCTAGAAACCAGAAACTGACCAACTAACCACAATCTGACCGAGACAACCAGAAACTGAGCAACTGACCACAGTCTGACCTCGCAACCAGAAACTGACCAATTGACCACATGTCTGACCGAGAAACCAGAAACTAACCAACTGACAATAGTCTGACAGAGGCAAGCCGAAATTGACCAACTGACCACAGTCTGACCTAGAAACCAGAAACTGAGCAAGTGACCACACTCTGACCGAGACAACCAGAAACTGACCAACTCACCGAAGTCTGACCAATAAACCAGAAATTGAGCAACTGATCACAGTCTGATCTATAAACCAGAAACTGACCAACTGACCACAGTCTGATCTAGAATCCAGAAACTGACCAACTAACCACAATCTGACCGAGACAACCAGAAACGGAGCAACTGACCACAGTCTCACCGACACAACCCGAAACTGAGAAACTGACCACAGTCTGTCCTGGAAACAAGAAACTGAACAACTGACCACAGTCTGATCTAGAAACCAGAAACTGAACAACTAACCAGAATCTGACCGAGACAACCAGAAACTGAGCAAATGACCACAGTCTGACCTCGCAATCAGAAACTGACCAATTGACCACAGTCTGACCGAGAAACCAGAAACTGACCAACTGACAACAGTCTGACAGAGGCAAGCCGAAATTGACCAACTGACCACAGTCTGACCTAGAAACCAGAAACTGAGCAACTGACCACAGTCTGACCTATAAACCAGAAAATGACCAACTGACCACAGTCTGACCGAGACAACCAGAAACTGACCAACTGACCACAGTCCGACCGAGACAAGCAGAAACTGACCAACTGACCACAGTCTGATCTAGAAACCAGAAACTGACCAACTGACTATTGTCTGACCTAGAAACCAGAAACTGACCAAA